>NW_015159713.1:1217096-1234245 GCF_001447785.1 Gekko japonicus
AAAGAAAAGGAGGGAAAGAAAAGGAAAGGGGAAGTAAAGGAGGGAAAGAAAGAGGGCAAAGAGATGGCGGGAGGGGGAGGCTCTTCCACCCTCCCCCACTCACCCAATCAAGCCTCCGCTACCCCTGTGGATCTCTCACTTACCCCAGGAGGTGGTGGGGAGTGTCTTCTGGCCTCCCCAGGGCTGCAGCACTCTGGCGCAGGCTGCGGGGAGGCAGTGACAGACATCCTGGGGCCTCCCTGGGGCCGCAGCACTCCAGCGTGGGGTGCGGGGAAGCAGCAACGGGCATCCTGTGGCCTCCCAGGGGCTGCAGCACTCTGGCGCGGGCCCTGGGAAGGCAGCGATGGGCCTCCTGGGGCCTCCCTGGGGCTGCAGCGCTCCGGTGTGGGCCCTGGGAGGCCGGCAACGGGCTGCAGCACGGAGAGCTGGGACGGGGCTTGCTGCCACCGCCATTTGTGCCAGCTCCTGGGCTCCCGGAGTGGCGCTCCAGTGCACTCCAGCCCCAAAAGACCCCTGGTGCTTAGAAACATTAAGCTGAGGCCTGGATTTTTGCTGGAATTAAAACTAATCTCCAGACTACAGAGATCTGTTCCCTTGGGGGAAATGGGAGCTCTAGAGAATGAACTCTATGGTATATCACACAGTCTAGGACAGAGGTGATAAACTTACAGCCTGCAAGTGGAATCTGGCCCCTGCAGGGCTCCAATCTGGCCCGAGAGCAATAGACTCTGTGCTGCTTCCTCTTTCTTACATCACAGCTCCTTTTGGCCAGTCTTTCTTACTTTCTGCTTCAGAGGAGAGAATGAAAGCCTTCCTTCGATTAGCTGAGGGCTCCTTCCCCCCTCCTCCTCTGGGGAGGGAGGGGGAGGGAAAAAGCCAGAGGGGGGGAATGGTATCTTGTGGCACTTTTAAGAAGACCAGCAATATTTTATTCCAGATATAAGCTTTTGTGTGCAAGCACACTTCTTCAGAGGGAGGGAGAGGGAAGGAGGGAGGGAGGGTGGGAGGGAAAAGGGAGGGGAAGAGCCAGAGAGAGCACATCAGAAAGAGAGAGTCCTGTGTTTAAGACCAACAATGTTTTATTCCAGATATAAGCTTTTGTGTGCCTGTACACTTCAAAGAGAGATAGGGGAGGGGGAGGGAGAGAGCCAGAGAGAGCACAGTGGGGTGGGAGCATCCCATGGCATTTGGAGAGATCCCCCTTTCCATTTCTAACAGATGAAGGAGGAACCTAACAGCACAACTTGCATTCCTTACTAGTGAAAGGGAGCAAGAGTCCAGCAGCACATTATCGACTAAAAAAAATGTGGCAAGGCTTTCATGAGTCACTGCTCACTTCTTCAGATTCTGTTGGTTTTATCCCATATTTCTTATTCATATTATTATTTCTGAGCCCGTTGGGGAGGGCGGGGTATAAATCTAATAATAAATAAATAAATTATTCAAATGTTTTAATGTAAAATGATTATGTGTGCTGGTCATTGAGTGTAACAATAAATCTGACTGACACTTTTTCAGATACAGCTGGAATGTGAATCCTTCTGTCATATCTTGGAGAGTGGAGTGATTTCAGATGCCAAATAACAATAGCAGGGATTGGTAATGAGAGCAGAAACCTAGGTCTCAATTAAGTCCAGAAGGATGCACTGTCTTGAGCTTCATGATCAGTTGCAATTCAGCAGTCTCTCTTTCTAATGTTGCTTTGAAATTCTTTTGTAAGAGAACTGCTACTCTTAGATCAGCAACTGAATGCCCTGGAAAGTTAAAATGTTCCTCCACTGGTTTTTAGATGTTGTGGTTTCTAATAGCAGTAAAAAGAGTAAGAGTCCAGTAGCACCTTTAAAGACTAACAAAATTGTCATAGGGTATGTGCTTTTGTGAGTCACTGCTCACTTCTTCAGACTTATTTCCATTTATTCTTTGCATCCTCATGGACTGAATCCTCCTGTACCAAACTGAGACTTGTTTCCTGTCTCATTACCAGTACTGATATCTCCACACCACTGAATATCACACCAGTGCTGTTATCTCCACCCCTCTGCATATCACACCTAATTCAATCACGCCTGCTATTGCTATTCAGCATTTGAAATCATCTTTATAAAGTTTATCTCTTTGGTTACATTTTACGGCCCAACAAAGTGACATTTATGTCAGATCCAGCCCTTGTAACAAATAAGTTCAACAACTCTGTTCTAGAAGAAATGGAAATCCTAGAGTGACTAGGTAGTTTGGATGCTGTAATGCCAAATTGACCAGATGTGTGCATGCCAAAAAGGGAATCATTTTACAAGAGTCTCAAACTTGTCCTTGTTAATTCCCCAAAAAGGGAAGTTACTTTCCCATGTAAATGATAAATTGTATCTGCTAGTGAATGCAACAAGCACTATGATTTATCAAGTATTTCAAGTAAATAGTAACAAAGCACTGTTAATTTTCTTCAATAAGTTGTGTGTGTGTTTTTAGAGCTTGTACGTTAAAAAAAAATCTGGTTCTTCTCTCAAGCATTGGTATTGCTGCTGAGGTATCACTGCCTTATAGTCAGTCAGTCAGTCAGTCACTACATTATAAAAACAAACACTTTATTATGTCATAGATAAAAAAGTAAAGGTAAAGGTTTCCCTTGCTCGAAAGCCAGTCGAATCCGACTCTAGGGTTGCGGTGCTCATCTCCATTTCTGCAGACATTTCCGTGGTCATGTGGCCGGCATGACTAAACCCCAAGGTGCACGGAACGCTGTTACCTTCCCAACGAAGTGGTCCCTATTTATCTACTTGCAATTTCTTGCTTTCGAACTGCTAGGTTGGCAGGAGCTGGAACTAGAGATGGGAGCTCACTCCATCATGCGGCACCCAGGTCTTGAACTGCTGAACTACTGACCTTCCACAGCCTGCAGTTCAGCATCTTAACCACTTGAGCCACCACAGCTCCTTTTTAGTGATATACCAGTTAGTATATTATACCTAAATCCTGGCACTTCCTAGAGGATGCCATCTTGTCTAAAGGTATTTATGAAACCCTTGTTCTCAAGACACCAGAGACAGGTTTAAGAGTCTTGGATATCATTCTCTCTCTTGCTCTACACTTCCACCCAGATTAATCAAGATGCATGTAAACATTTTAGTACTGTCTGCAACTCATAGAAAATACACTACCTGAACAGAACCAAATGCTAAAATGTTCCCTAAGTTCACAATATTAAAACCCTGCCACACAGAGTCTTCTGGTGTCTAGACCCTGCATTTCCTGCAGGGATGCTGGTGGTGACCTTGGCATGGATATTGGTCCATCTAAATTGCTCCTGGATTAGTGAAGAAGAAACATATTGCTCCTGATAAATGGCAGAAAATAAAACTGGTGACAGATAATAGCTCCTTCAGGCTCTCTGCAGTGATGTCTGTGGGGGCCTCAACTGAGTGAGTGATTTCACCAGAAGTGTCAGGTAAAAGAGCCCCCACACCAAAGTAGACACTCTCACTAGTAACATCAGCCAATAAGAGTAGTTTGATAATACTAGCAATCCAGCAAATAAGGAGATATGAGTGGGGGCCTACAAAATTCATGGGTGGGAAATCCCATCTCCCCCCTATCACAAGTCCAGCCCAACCACCCACCTTGAAGCTCGCTGGTGGCAGTGTCTGGGAGCCACTTCAAGCCTGCCATGGCCCCCGATGTCCTCCACCACCACTGCAGCAGGGCCCAGAGTGGCTCCCAGCACCCACTGCTGCCAGGTGGGGCCCTGAACAGCTCCGGGCATTCACTGCAGCCACAGCAAGGCTCAGAGCAGCTTCTAGTATCCACTGCATCTATGGCAGGGCCCTGGCTCCCTGTTTCCAGCAAAGTGACAGGGCTCAGAGCAGCTCCCAAGCTCCACCACACAGGTAATGAAGGAGTGTTCTCTGTGCAAGTACAGAGAATGCCCCTTTACTTTTGGGGGGACTTACAAACCCCCTGTGTAATTTTTTTTTTATTTTCAGATTTTTCTGCAAATCTGGGGAGTGCCCCAAGTGTATAGAAAAATCTCTTTAGCTTCCACATGCCCCTGATCTGCAGTATGGTGGATATCCACAGATGGTGCCCATGTAGAGTTGCTTGTAGGATTTTTGGGGCTTCAGGGGACCATGTAGGATTTGGGGGGCTTCAAAGGACCATGTACAATTTTCAGGCCTTCAGCCCACTGGGGGCCAGCTGGCCAGCAGTGCGCTGAAGCCCCACCCCCAAACAGGGATATCACTGTGCAACGTCCCCAATGCAATGACATCACCTGGAAGTGATGTCATCATGCCATGGACATCACACAGGGACACACTGGTATTTGGGCAAACTCTATGGTTTTGAGGCATCAGGAAGAAGAAATGTGGCATAACTTGCTGCTTTCTTTCCACCTCTTCTTTAAAAAAGTTTCCTGACATGTACCAGGGAAGGTAAAAGACTTGCCTAGGCCATCAAGCCAGCGATGTCGGGAACTCCCCACCCCTTTGAAGTCAGGGCAGGCACTAAATGACATATATATATAAAGAGGGGGGGCAGATAAATGTAGGTTTGCTCTTGGGTAGGAAGGAGATAGGCTTACCAAATTTAAGTTAGAAAATACCTGGAGATTTGGAGGGAGGAACCTGGGGAAAGTGGGGCTTGAGGAGGGCAGGAACCTCAGGAAGATATAATGTAATATACTTTGTTAAATAGTGGGCTTAACATGGCAGAGGTGAAGGCATAGTGATTTCAGCAAGCAGCAGTTTATTGCATCTCAACAGGAATGCTTTACATGGGGCAACTGCCCTAACTATATACACCTAAGCCACTCCCAGCACCCATGCAATTGGTGAGTTCAAATGGCCTCCAAGCTTCAGATTAGCTGGCTGTCCTGAGGGGCCAGTCCACAGGCAGTTTCCAGGATCCTACCTGACTTTGTTCTGGGGCTTCAAGCTCCAACTAGATGAACTGCCAGAACAAGGCCAGACATGCCTCTCCACGCTTCCTCTAGGTGGACTGCCAGACAAGTCCAGGCTTGCCTCCAGCAGCAGTTAAACTGGAGTGGAAGATTTCTCATGTCGAGACATAACAGACTTCACCCTCCAAAGTAGCCATTTCCTCCATGGGAACTAGGGTTGCCAGCCTCCAGGAGGGGGGGTGGAGATCACCCAGAACTGCAACTGATCTCCAGATGACAAAGATCAATTCCCCTGGAGAAAATAGATGTTTTGGAGGGTGGACTCTATGGCATTATACCCTGTTGAGGCCCCTCTCTTCCCCAAAGCTAGCCTCCCAAGGCTCCACCCTAGGTCTCCAGGCAATTCCCAATGTGAAGCGTGCAACCAAGAGGGGAACTGATCTCTGTAGTTGGGAGAGCCATTGTGATTCCAGTAGATCTCTAGATTGGCAACCGTAGAAGGAGAGAAGGAAGCAGGAAAAGGGGAGAGGCTATGGGGGTTTTCAGGAAAGGGAAAGCGGAAATGAGATACCTCCAGCAAGTCCTTGTGGGGTCTCTCTCTCTCTCTTTCTCTCTCTCTCTCTCTCTCTGTGTGTGTAAGGGTGGTCCAGAGCTTTACTCTTGATCTGAGGAAAATTGTGCTCAGTGATTTATTACATTCTGCCAAGTCCTGGGCTGATTTCCCACAAGCGCTGCTCTGCGCTCACTCCTCCCTTTTGCCCCGATGGCACATGTCAATTTCACACAAGCTGCTGCGTGGCTGCATTTTGCCCCGTAGCTTCGCGCGATTTCCCCCGCATCTACTCAGTCCTGTTTTTTGAGGATTGAGTAGACGCGGGGAAAATCGGGCGAAATGCGGCCGCGCAGCAGCTTGTGTGAAATTGACACGTGCTATCAGGGCAAAAGGCAGGAGTGAGTGCAGAGCAGCGCTTGTGGGAAATCAGTCCTGGTGTCTATAAGCAGCCAAGACAAGCACCATGGATGGCAGTTGCATCATTTAAGACCTCTAAGACAGATTTCAACCTCCCCCCTCCCCAGACTACATGCACCACACCCCAGCCACATAATATTTGAAGCTGAATCTCTAAAGTGTGATATGGTATGGGGATTTTCCATTTAAAAGGAAAAACCTCAGAAATTCCACTGAATTACTACGATCCCCTTATATGAGCAAAGTAGCTCTTTGGATCTCAGCCTAAATCTGTAATGGCAATATGCACAAACTCAAACTCAAATTCATTGTGCACTGGGGACAGAATGGTAAATTACAAAGAGAGGGTGAGGGCTTAAGAAGGAATTGTACACACAATTGTACTTTTTTCTTCTGCCTTGAACCTTTGACCCTCTATTCCTGGAATGTAAATTACACATTGTTTGAATATTTTACTAAATAAAAAGTGAATACAATGTTTCCATGCACATCTCACACCCCCACACTATTGTTTCTCAAACACTTCTCTTTATTATATGATGCTTTGTTTGATTTTTGAATACCGTACTTTAATTGAAACAATTTTAGCAACACACATTGTAGTGGCTTTCTCTGGTACTACTGAGCTAAGATTACTGGTGGCTGTAAAACCCTCCGCCTCCTGCTATGATCAAACATAATGCTCTGACTGTGTGTGTTAGTGTGTGTGAGAGTGTCTGTGTGAGAGAGAGAGAGAATGAGTGTGAGTGGGATTTTTATGTAAATGTCTGCCCCCTTAATTAGGAAAACTGGAGCCATAAATAAAATTAGTAGTCAGTATTAGCTATGTATGGTAGATTTCTATCACAAATCTCCAACAAATCCTCCAAGAGATTTAGCTCCACTAAGAAAGGATTTTTTCATTCCAAGTGGTAACCTTGCCAACATGACAGAAATTAACAAGACCAAAAATGAACATCATGAAAAGAACGTTTAAAAGACTTCATTTGAAATGGTTTGAACATTTGAGAATATAATTTTTTTACCTTATACAATAACAAGGGTTAGAAAGTGGGCTACAAGAACAGTCCTCTAAACTGTTTCCTAAAACAGTCCCATTAGTGTGTCTGAAGTCCATTGACCTCATGGGTTTAACATTTCGCCATCAGGATCACATAATCCTTTATGTAGCTCTAATTACAGCAATGGGAACTCTGCCTTTTAGTGAAAGCTAATTGTTCAAAATGGGCTGGAGAGGGAGAAGGAGTTGGTTTCTGGGCATGGTGGCCCAACTACTGGATGTTGCATTCCTTCTAAATTCAACAGCAGCTGCTCACCAGTCCTTGACTAATGTCACAAGAATTACAGATTTGGGTGGGCAGCGACAGGCAGCAAACTCCAGGACTCAGATCAAACATGAATGCTAAAGGGGAATAACTTACAACTATGCATGGTCCACGCAGTCTCTGGCTTCCCATTCTATCCAGTCTTTATGTATCATGGCTTAGAGGGCTAGTCAGCACTAGATGACTGACACTAGTCAGCAGGGCTAGGCAATGATGTTGTCCATTTCTACTGTACTGATAGGTATGGCAGGTTGCAGACATTTTTGATGCCCTTGCAGCAAGTTCATAATGAAGCTTCAGGCTACAACTTTCTGGAAGGGGGCACTTTGGAATAGTCCAAGCCTCAGACTTTTCAAGACATTCAGCATGTGTTGACCTCTTCCTGGGGTTACCCATGTGGCAAAGCAGCATGTAGGCTGGAATATGTCTATACAACATCATACTCTGCCTTTTGTTTGGTTGCCAAAATGTTTGAGTGTGTGGATGTTTGCAATTAAATTGTGTCATAAGTTTGTTTCAGAACTGATATATGCACCACCTTCATCTTCTCTTCTGACACAACTAATTGCACATAAGAACTAGTGACACATAACAGCTAGCGTGTAACATCAGCCCAGTATTTCATCTGGCTACTTCAATGGGACCTGGGGGGAGACTCATGATACAGATGGTAATATACATCTGACAACATAACAGCAGCACATAGAAGACTGTTCCGAGCATGAATCTCTCTTGCTAGGCTGTGGCAGTTCACTCTTACTGTCAGCAGTATTTAGACATCAAGTGTAGCTTGAAGCATGGTGTAACAAAACAAGACAAGGTGACCTAAAAATCTTTTGTTTTTTAAACTATGAGAATGCATACAGACTTGTCAATGGGACTTTATAACACCTGACTCTCAGGAACTGATACCCAGGGTTTCCTTGAGGAATTTTTAGCACTCCCTCCAACAGTTGATTGCCATTTACCATTTTTGCAACTGTGTTTTTGAACTTCCAGTAAGAAGACATATCATTTATTTATTTGTTTTAGCCCGCCCTCCCCTGTGTGGTTGGGCTCAGGGTGGGTAACAGCACTCATTAAAACAATCCATAAGTTAAAATATTAAAGTTCTACAGTACAACAATAACACAGATGACATACAAAGGAGCACAACCTGGTGCTCCTGATCATGGGAAGGAATAAATATCTTAATTTTATCTGGTAGAAGGAGCGGGGGGGGGGAGAGAAAAAGGGAAGAGAAGGAAGAAAAAAAGACTAAGGAAAAGGAGAAGGGGAAGGGGGGCCAATTCAGAATAGAAACCATTGCTGCCCTCAAACACAGGCCTGGCAGAACAGCTCTGTCTTACAGGCCCAGCGGAACTGCATCAGATCCCACAAGGCCTGAATCTCAGCTGGCAGAGTGTTTCAACAGGTTAAAGCCAAAGTCAAGAAAGCCCTGGCTCTGGTTGAGGACTGCCAGACATTCTATGGGCCAGGGACCACCAGTGAGTTATTGTCACTAGAGCATAGTGCTCTTTGGGGGATGTACCAGGAGAAGTGGTCCCAAAGATATGCTGGTCCCAGACCATTTATTTATTTATTTATTCCACTTTTACCCCGCCCTCCCCACAAGCGGGCTCAGGGTGGCTTCCAAAACATTTAGGGTGTTAAATGTCAGTACCAACACCTTGAACCTGATCTGGTATTCAATCTGGAGCCAGTGCAGCTAGTGGAACACCAGTTGGATATAAGCTCTAAAAGAAGTTCCTGTAAGAACACGCACAGCTGCATTCTGGACCAGTTGTAGTTTCTGGGTGAGTTTCAAGGGAAGCCCTATGTAAAACAGGTTACATCAATCTAGTCTGGAGATGACCATTGCATGGATTACAATGGCTAGGTCAAGGTAAGACAGGAAAGCACTGCTTGACTTGGTGCAGGTGGGACTTGCCAATTTAGCTATATTTGTGACCTGGGTGTCCATTGAGAGGGAGGCATCCGGAACCACACCCAGACTTTTGACGGTCAGCACCGGTGTTAAAGGCACAATGTCAAGAGCCAGGAGTTGGCACCCCAAACTTGGATCTCCCTAGCCCAGGCATAGAACTTCTATCTTAGTTGGATTTAGTTTCTGCCAACTCTGTTTTAACCCCCCAACCACAGCCTCCAAGCTCTCAGACAAATTGTCTGGGGTGGCATTCAGCTGGCTGGCCATCAACAAATACAGCTGGGTTTCATCTACATTCTGGTGACACCCTAGCCCAAAACTCTGCACCAAATGGGCAAGGGAGTGCATGTAGATGTTGAATAATTTTGGAAAGAGGATTGCCCTTTGGGGAACACCACATACCAGAGGGTATTGTGGTGAGACCTTCGCCCCTAGTGCCACTCTCTGTCCCTGGCCTTGGAGAAATGAGACAATCCAAGGTTGTCCCCCAGATCCCCACATTGGTGAGCTGATGGGTCAATAATTACCATGTTGAATGCTTCTGTCAAAGCAAGTAATATCAGCAGCACCAACCCCCCCCTTGATCCAGCTGTCTATGGAGATCGTCTGTGAGAGCAACCAACACCATTTCTGCCCCATGGCTGGGGCAAAAGTCAGATTGGAAAGGATCCAGGGCCCAAGTGTCTTCAAGGAAGGCCTGGAGCTGATCCACTACCACTCTCTCAACTATCTTACCCAGGAATGATAAGCTCGATACTGGGCGGTAGTTGGACGGATCAGTAGGATCCAAGGAGTATTTCTTTAAGAGCGGCCTCACCACTGCCTCTTTTAATCTCCCCAGGAAGACCTCCAAACTCAGGGACAGATGTATAATGTCCACCAGGGGAGCCAGTATTCTATTACCACTGGCTTTCACCAGCCATGATGGACACAGATTTATCACATAATGCATCTGACATATCATTTAATAGCATTGGGACAGCAAGATGCTAATAGAGTAAATTGGTTGTGACATGCACAACCACAGATATTTTGGGGGAAGCAGAAAAAAGATAAGAAGAAGGAGGAGAAAGAGAAGAAGAAGGAGAAGGAGAAGAAGGAGAAGAAGGAGAAGAAGAGGAGGAGGAGAGGAGGAGGAGGAGGAGGAGGAGATTGGATTTATACCCCACCCTTCACTTGGAGTCTCAGAGCGGCTTACAAACTCCTTTCCCTTCCCCTCCCCACAACAGACACCCTGTGAGGTGGGTGGGGCTGAGAGAACTCTGACACAAACTGCTCTTTTTCAAGGACAGCTGTGCCAAAGCTTGTGACTGACCCAAGGTCACATCAGCAGGTGCAAGTGGAGGAATGGGGAATCAAACCTGGTTCTCCCAGATTAGAGTCCGCACACTTAACCACTACACCAAACTGGCTGCTGCATATTCTTTTGGCAAAAATCTCATATGTACATTCTTAGATTTATAACCTCTGGAAAGGTGGTAATGTTCCATGATGTGCAAAATGCACCAAAACCAAACAAGGTTTAAGTACAATGCTTGGCTAGAAAACCAACACTTATTATAGATAGAAAACAAGAGCATTTTTCCAATAGGTTTATTTTTATTTATTTATTTTATTTATTCTGGGATTTATATCCCGCCCTACCCGTACGGCTCAGTTGTAAAGTAGCTGACAAAATTATTAACCTAGCAGCTTTGGTAATCACATACATGCAGTAAACAAGATATACGATTTGAAGATCAAACACATATTTGAGAAAACGCAAATGCACTTGATGAAAAAAGACTTTAACATTCTAAAAATTTCTGTAAGCCCAGATGGTTATTACAAGCTAACTTAAAACCTAGCAGTAAGAATTCTAAACCCCCTTGGACAGTGAACTTTCAATTATAACTAAGTAATTACAACTGAAATCTGTAGCAAGAAAGCACAACGCATTCTGAATGCCATTTTTATTATAAACCCTGTTGCCAGCAAACCGCAGCTCAGACAGTTATAAAACCCTAAACTGCTATATGTATATTTGCAAAGCACTCTGCTGTTGCCTCCTGGGAATGCCATATTCTGGGCTCTACAGACAGAGGACAAAACAAAATGTAATGTGGAAGGCCTTCTGGGACCGAGCTCTACAAATACATGAACATGCAGTGACTGATGTTTGCATATAGCAGAAAAATAACAGAAGGCATGGTTTGAAACGGCACACATATTAAAGCCATTCTATGACTGGCAAAATAATGTTATACAGAAAAGAAGCTCTGCCACGGTCCTGTTTAAATAATATGAACCAATCTCCATATATGCTGTGAGTAAACACCCTTGTAAGCCCCACTCCCATGGGCTCCAGAAGCTTGGAGAAGTCCAGGGCTGTCCCAGGTTTCTGCCAGCAATGTTGCCACCTTTCCATCTCCCCTTACTCAGGGAGGGTTTTTTTTTATTTCCCTCAGGGTAGTAACTGCGCTACCAACAAATCTAAACAAGTATCTTACACCAGAAGGATTTGTATTTCCAGCAACCTATACTGTATTGCTGTTGAAAGATTCCACCCAGCTGCTGTATCTCACACTTTACTTGTTGTACCTTGCATGGGGATGATGTATTGCACTTTCCCAAGTCTGCACTTTGGGGATAGAGAGCTAACTACCAGCCCCTCCCCATTACCACTCTTTGGAGAACATGATTGGATCAGGCATGGTACCACCAGAGAGATCAGGCTTTGAGCATTCAAATTATAAGAAAATGTAATAAACAGTGCACACATGATCCATACAGGAATCAGACTAAGTGAACTTAAAAAAAAGGCAAAAGTGTGCCACCTTCTTTGATCTCTAACTTGACATAGCCATATGACACTGTTTTAGGAAAAGCTGTTACCGCAGTTTCAAAGTCCTCCATTACCTCCATTCTGTGGTTTAGAGGTTATTCCCCTTTATGCTTTGATGTGGTCAAGATACTGATGTAAAATTTAGCACTTCATGGCCTGAAGTAAGAGTCCAACAGAACAGAGAAGCTTCTTTCGGAACAGAAGCTTCCTTCCTGTGTCCTGAAAATGTATAGTCTTCCTCTGAAGGAGGGGGGTCCATCTCTTCTTGGGTTTGTTCCTTTATTCCTGACCCAAAAAGAAGAGATACTATCAAGCCTTTTGGCTTTCCCAGTCTGTATTCCTAGGTATGGTCCCGGTCACACTGGCTAGAGAACATGGGAGGGGAGGCGTGGCTTTTCGCTCCACCGCACTTGTGCCCTGGCCGAATGCGATCAGACGTGACAGCAGGGAATCGGGGGTAGCATTTTGTCGGCGCACATTTCCAGCACGCTTCATGCGGCACTGGAGCAATCAGATGGAGGACATCCGTCTGTGGCCTGTCGCAAGTGGATAATACTGGTGTTTCTGCAGTAGCTTTGAACTACGGATCTTCGACGGGATGCGATGGCTTTCCAATGGGTGCACGACACTTGCCAGATGTGCTGGTGTGATCGCGCCCATTAAATCCGCCCGGCATCTGTGAGTATCCCGCGGCAACTTCTGTGTATGATCGGAGCCTATGACAACCTTTCTAAGGTGTTAGATGGTAAACCTTTTGTTTTACTCCAGCCAGGTCTGTCTGCATAATTGAGCACAAAAGTGCTCTGTGTTTGGGAGAGAGAAGCGTCATCTCCTGTAGTTTTCCCTTTGCCAGTCTTTTACCATCATTGTAGCCTCTGGAGTGTGTGTAGAGAACAACCCCAATTATGACTATATTGAGGTGAATTCTAGGGTGGATAACATTTCTCCACCCACGTGGTTGCCATTATATGTTATGAGGGCAAAGCCTCCATGTATCTGGAACATCATAGGTAGCATATACTACTGTTAATGAGGTCATGATACATGTGATTGTAATCTCTGAAAATGATTCACACGCTTAAGATTTTTTTTAATTCAACACATCACTATGATAATGTATAAAGTACTTTGAATACTTAAAAACTACCTAAATATTAAGTAGGAGAAGGAGGAAGAGGAGGATGGTGACAATAACAACAATAATGATGATGAGCTAAAACTAATGTTTTGAACAGGAAGAGTGCCACAGCTTGCGTATTTATTCAATTATATGCAAAGACACAAGAAAATCTACTGAAAGCTGTGTTTGAATCTTACAAAGAAAGAAGCAGGCAAAAAGGCAATGGTGCAATAAAAGAAAGCAAATATTTATTATATTAATAATCCCTACACATTTCATGTTTTCCTCGGGGGGGGGGGGACAGACGGACCGAGTAGGGGATGGGAGCATTTGAGGGAGTGGAGACTGGGGAAAGAGCATCATGCCTGCTTTTTTCTTTGCAACTGATGCAGCCGTTTTGTTTTTTTGCTTGAAGCTTACAAAAAATGGTCACACAAATTGGGCCTAGGCCTCTGTTTGATGAATCCTCTGCTAGGTCAGTTGCCAGCCCTGCTAGTCGCAGTTTGAATCTAAATGTCCCTAAGCTTCACTGCCTTAACCATGTCTGCTTTGTCCTTTGTTAACTTTTCCATTCTTTTCCTCTCTCTGACCTCACTTTGTACTGACTTTGGCTTGATTCCTCTGGCCTGATCAAGGACTCCTAATGACTCTAACTGTGCAGATGGCCCCCTTTGTCTGAATGTGTCTTCTGATTTCTTGGCTGATTTAACTTCATGCTTATTTAACTTTATGCTTATTTAACTCAGCATAGATTGTTAGTATTTAATGTATTCTGGCTTCTCTGCCTCTGTCAAGAGAGGTTGAGTTCAACTGCCAGCATTTCACTCTGGTGTGAGAGCAGGTGTAGTATCAGGTCCTTGTATGCAAGCTATTCCCTTTGACTCCTCATTGCATCCTGGCATGATGACACCATTATGGAAAAGAAAAACATAATGGTGGCCAATGTACAACATCATAGTGCTTCCTAGTTCCATTCCCCTGTCAGAACAAGCACAGTGACTGATCACAGACTTTTTCATGTATTGGAGTACCAGGAGGTGACAACATGGAGTGATAATGCAGATGTTCATGATGGCCTCTTGTCAGACTGTGAGATCGGAACATTGTCCTGATGATCCAAATTGAAGTATCTCTGAATCATGTTATATCAGCATGTCAGCCATGATCCCATGTTGCATACTGGTCATCTGCAGATCCATCAGAATGGAGCAACAGAATTTCAGTGCCATTCACACAATATACACATGGCCATTCATCAGGAGGTGTTACAGTTTTGTGGACTCACACAAGGAAAACTTTTTGGCACTTATCAGCATGAAGAGAGGAAATACAAATACGCTTTCCACAGCAGAACCATATCATAATCGAAAAGTTGGAGGCCCACACAAAATATGAGCGCAAAGGATATTTTGCTCTATTTCAGTAACAGGGAGACATAAACAACATGTCAAAGGATAAAAACAGAAACTAGATATTTGTGGCTTAGATGTCCCAACCAAACAAAGTAAGATTAACTTTCAGCTCAGTCAACCACTGAGGAAGTCCCTTGAAGGATAAAAGAGAACTTTGACAAAGTGGGATGCTTAACTGATCATCAGACCTGCTTTGTCACTTTCATCTTAGCAATACACAGAAGAGACCAAACTTCCGTGCCAGCCCTTGGCATGAGCACCAAGCACTGAAAGAAAGGGAGTCAGTTAGCCTGAGGACAAAAGGGGAAGCAGTTAAAGACTGCGGCCAACTCTGCAAAGACAAAGCAGCTGGCAAGAGGGAGTGACAAGGAAGAGGCTTGTGCCTGTCTGCTACAGAGAACAGCTACAGCAGAATCATAAACCTAAAAGACCTTACCAGGGAGGGCTGCCGGCAAAGTGGAATAAAAAACGCTTCCAATTACTGCTTGAGGCAATTCTGTTAATCTGTAGAACTCCTGACAGAATGTCTATTCAATCTTCACCCAATGTATTCTGCCTAATGGGAACCTTATTGTGTTTGACACTGAGGGTAATTACCTCATGAGAATTTTTCATAGGAGAGGAATGAACGCTTTAATTTTCTGCAGGTGTCTTGGACACATTCTGCGCCCAAAAGAATGAGGTGCACATTCTTGATTTGCAGCAGTGCTTTCAGAATAGGATGGTTCACGCTTGAGAGAAATGTGTTTATCACGTCCATCAGGGGAAACAGCATAAATTATTATTTGTCCATCATAGGAGCGTGAGCCAAGAAATCTCTCTGACAAAACTCCATGAAAAAACATCAACAATAGCCACTGAGTTACTAGGAGAACTTCAGTGTTCATCTTTTTCAGTCAGGAGGAATGTATACAAATTCTCCTTGTTCCATTAGCACCAGTTTCTTGTATTGTTGAATCCTGTCATTTAAAGGTAATCAGCTACTACCAGGGCTAATTGTTGATGTTCACTGTATTAATAATGAATTCACTGTGGGAAATAACTATTATAAACTCCTTTATCTCTAAAACTATAACATGATAGTAAAAAAACATGCCAGCAAAAGAGATCAACATTTATGATCTTTCTGAGAAAGACACTCTGTTCTGTGATAAAATAACTGCATGGCAGCTAAATACCTTGGGACCTATGATGCAATGTGCTAGTAGCAGCATTGCTTGGAAATTTGATAGAATGATATTTCCCTGATATTGTAATGAACAAAATGTAAAATAAGGCAAATCTTGAAATTTTAAATCAAGTTAGTACTCCTTGGCTGTTGTTGTTTTCAGTTAGTTGAAGAAACTACAAAGAATATTTTACTATATTCTGTATAAGGCCTATATTACTAAGTAGGATGCTCATGTTTGGATCTAGGTAGACATGAAAGAAAGGGCACAGTATGAAAGGATCTCTACTCCTACTCTTGTAGGCAAAAGTAGCAGTATGGTGCCTCCCAAATCCCAGCTCAGCTGTAGGCTATGCTTCCCTATGCCACTGGAAGAGGCAGAGACGTTCACTCACAAGCCCTGTGTTCATAGGTTGCTGTTGGATCCCCAAGCATCGAGAATAAATCCACGTTTTAAAGAAAAGCAAAATTTATTTCAAAGCTTTGGAAAGACACTCAAACACGTTCTTTGTTAGAACTGACTACAAACGGTTAGGGCAAACATGATAAAGGGATTTGAACCAGGTACAGAACCAATGGGTCACTTTCCCGCTGGCGGGTGAAAGGAAACGGTTGCGCGCTCATTCCCTGAGAACCAGGCTATCTCCAGACATAATACAGGTGCAGTTCCCAGGCTCTAAAAGCAACAAGCTGGCAGTCAAGCGTACTCCCCCATCACATCCTCCAGTTGTTTGGCTTAGGCATTACAGCAGAGTAAAATACTGGCGCACAGGCAGGGAGGGGGGGGTTAGCAACTGTACAGAGTTACAACTAACACAGAACACCATGGCAGCTCGCTGACATACTGCCCCCTCAAAAATACACATTACCCACCGTCTCCCGGGGAGGGCGGGAGAACTCCCGGTTTGGGCGGGAACTTCCTGTGGAATTCACGAAGCAGATAAGGGGCCCGAATAGCCCCTTCTTCCACCCATTCGCGGTGCTGGGGTCCGAAGTCCACCCATTCGATGAGATACCAGAGCTTACCACGTTTAATCCTGGAATCTAGGACATCAGCGATCTCAAAATGTTCATCCCCCTCAAGGAGAATAGGCGGAGGGGGAGTAACCAAGGGTCTCCATGGAGAGGAGCCAGGATCCTTTTTCAATAGGCTCATGTGGAAAACCGAATGCAATGCACGTAAGTTTTTAGGCAATTCAACATCTACTGCAACATTGTTAATTATCTTACGGAACTTGAAAGGCCCAATAAACTTCCAACCCAGTTTTTTACTAGGGCGTAGCATTTTGATGTTCTTCGTAGAAACATAAACAAGGTCCCCAGGTTTCAAATCCAATCCCACCACCCGTCCCTTAGTAGGCAATTCAACATCTACTGCAACATTATTAATTATCTTACGGACTTTGAAAGGCCCAATAAACTTCCAACCCAGTTTTTTACTAGGGCGTAGCATTTTGATGTTTTTCGTAGAAACATAAACAAGGTCCCCAGGTTTCAAATCCAATCCCACCA
>NW_015159713.1:1234522-1234647 GCF_001447785.1 Gekko japonicus
GTTTTCCCCTTGCTAACAGGAAGATCCGTGATAAAGTCCATAGAAACCACCTCCCATGGCCTAGAAGGAGTGGGGAGGGGTTGTAACAGGCCCGGAGGCTTACCCCCCCGTGGTTTAGTCAAAGC
>NW_015159713.1:1237840-1239997 GCF_001447785.1 Gekko japonicus
GAAGTCCGCTGCCTCGGCGGGAGTAAACCTCCCTGGTGCCCTTGGCATTATACAAAGTCCAATCATCCTGCGCCGGCACCGTCCTCGGGCCCCAGCGTGAAGGGGTTGGAGGCGGCCAAGACAAGTACGCAGGTAACCGGGGAATCGCTCCCCCCACCGCACCCGACGTAGGTATGGTAGTCGTGGTGATCAACGATGTGGAGGTTGTAGGGACCGATCCTGTGTCCCCCTCCGTTGTAGGTAGGTTTCCCTCTGCCCCGCTCATGATCACGTCAGATTCGGGACGATAGGAAAATTGAGAGTTCTAACAATATGTTGGATCCCCAAGCATTGAGAATAAATCCACGTTTTAAAGAAAAGCAAAATTTATTTCAAAGCTTTGGAAAGACACTCAAACACGTTCTTTGTTAGAACTGACTACAAACGGTTAGGGCAAACATGATAAAGGGATTTGAACCAGGTACAGAACCAATGGGTCACTTTCCCGCTGGCGGGTGAAAGGAAACGGTTGCGCGCTCATTCCCTGAGAACCAGGCTATCTCCAGACATAATACAGGTGCAGTTCCCAGGCTCTAAAAGCAACAAGCTGGCAGTCAAGCGTACTCCCCCATCATTTGAACCAGGTACAGGACCAATGGGTCACTTTCCCGCTGGCGGGGGAAAGGAAACGGTTGCGCGCTCATTCCCTGAGAACCAGGCTATCTCCAGACATAATACAGGTGCAGTTCCCAGGCTCTAAAAGCAACAAGCTGGCAGTCAAGCGTACTCCCCCATCACATCCTTAGGCATTACAGCAGAGTAAAATACTGGCGCACAGGCAGGGAGGGGGGGTTAGCAACTGTACAGAGATACAACTAACACAGAACACCGTGGCAGCTCGCTGACAGTTGCTTCCCATTCAACCAACACATGGCTTTGGGTCATTCCTCCTATCAGGTCCTTCCTCCAACTAAATAGTGAAGGGAGGGCTCAAGCCACCTTTGCTACCAATAAAATCTGGAAGAGAAGGAAAATGAGAGGAAGTACACTCTCTGGTGCACATCTTCACAACCCAAGACCCCCTACTCCACTGCAGAGATCTTTTTGGAATCAAAAAAAGGCTGGAGCCTCTCCACTTGGCTTCTGAGGATTATGAGGGGGATAGAGTTCCTGTAATGCATGCCTTCTGTCCCATATCAGAACAGGGGCGGTGCCAGAGGGAGGCAGGGGGGCCAGTACTATCCTAGACAAGGAGCTCACCACCCCAGTTACCCCACCCCCATTGCTGGACACATGTCATCACTTGAAGGAAGGGCAAGTTTCACATGTACAAGATCATTCACATGTTATTGATATAGGCTTTTGATGGTTCACCTGCAGCTCTTAGCCAACAACAGCTTTTTGTGGATACTATGGACATATGCTTCAAGATGCCAGCAGGCCAATAACAACCTTGGAAAGGGGAAGGGGAATTGCTAAGGGTTGGTGGGGGGTAAATTAGAGCCTGTGTTGATTTTTCTGATTCCTCCTTAATATCAGCCAGGCTAGAATTTGTTGCTTTGTTTGTGTCAACAGGACAAGGACAATTAAGTTCCATGAGGTGAGAAGGCAAAGCTTAGTCCTTCTGCAGTGTGTTGACATGATATCCGGCCTGTGCTATGTAACGCCAGGTCTATCAACAACAAAGCCGAAATCCTGCGGGATTTCGTGCTAGAACAGCAAGAAGACCTGGCGTGCATGACCGAGACCTGGGTACAAGAGGGAGAGACGGTGGCACTCGCCCAAATTGCTTCCCCGGGATTTTCGGTCTTTCACCATTCGCGGATTAGGGGGCGGGGGAGGAGTGGCGCTTTTCATTCGGGAGGCTTACTCCGTCAGGGCGCTCCCGCGGGTAGAGATCACGGGCATAGAGTGTGTCGGCGTGATGATGGAGGCTGAGGAGAGTTTGGCGATTTGGCTGGTGTACCGACCACCTAACACACCGGCCGATAGCCTACCATCCCTGCTGGAGGCCGTATCAGGCTGGGCGCTGGAGCACCCGAGGCTGTTGGTCTTGGGTGACTTCAACGTCCATGCTGAGGACGCGACCTCCAGCCGGGCTATGGACCTAGTGTCATCCTTGGAGGCACTGGGACTCTCCCAGGTCGTATCGGCCCCCACGCATCGGGGCGGGCACAC
>NW_015159713.1:1242002-1242206 GCF_001447785.1 Gekko japonicus
GCCCAGATTGCCTGGAGGTGTGGGCTTGGGTGTCATCAATATGCCGATGACACCCAGCTCTATCTGAAGTTGCGCGGCCAGTCGGGCTCCACTCCTGATGACCTAGCACGGGCGCTGCAGGCCGTAGCTGGTTGGCTCAGGTTGAGTCGGTTGAAACTAAACCCGGCAAAGACGGAGGTCCTGGGCCTGTGTCGGAGCAGTTAC
>NW_015159713.1:1242637-1244810 GCF_001447785.1 Gekko japonicus
ATGCTCCATCGGCTGGTAGTTCCACCCCCCGAGCAGCGAGGTTGGCCCATGCGAGATCTAGGGCTTTTTCGGTGGCGGCTCCTTCCTGGTGGAATGAGCTCCCGGAGGAGATTCGGGCCCTGCGGGACCTAGTGCAGTTACGCAGGGCCTGTAAGACGGAGCTCTTCCACCAGGCCTTTGGATAGGAGCTGCCGCCACTACCATCGTACACTACCTTCGCTGTATCGCCCATCCATCAGACCCTATGAGGTTGATCAGTCTGTTTGAGCTGTGACGCTTTTACCATTAAGATCACAGGCAGGAAACAAGTCGCTGAGCATTCTGTAAACTGTATAGATTGTATAGATTTTAGCACCAATTTTATTGTATGAAAAACTGTTTTATTGTTTTAGTATTTATACGATGTTGTTAGCTGCCCTGAGCTACTGGATAGGGCGGGATAGAAATCCCAAAAATAAAATAAAAATAAATAAAATAATAAATAAAATAAAATATGCTGCAGTCTTTGACCATTTGACTTCTAAGTT
This sequence comes from Gekko japonicus, assembly GCF_001447785.1. Taxonomy (NCBI): domain Eukaryota; kingdom Metazoa; phylum Chordata; class Lepidosauria; order Squamata; family Gekkonidae; genus Gekko; species Gekko japonicus. The sequence continues at coordinate 1,243,165 of NW_015159713.1, forward strand.
GCCATGCAAACTTGTGCCGCTTGATCTCTGATATAAATCTGCTCTCAAGGTTCCTCCTTAAGCAATAAACTTTCAATTTCACAGCTTTCCCACTTTTCTGTCAAGTACCACTTATTTTGATATTCAAAGGATCCCATGATATCCAAAGTGGGACAAGAGCAGGGTAACTGGCCTTTCTTTAGAATCAGTTTTAGATTTCACAGAGAGCTGGCATTTGACCACTCATCTCTGCTTCAAGAGACTGTCCTGTTCTTCATGTTTCTGATATTTGCATCTAAAGGTAACTTCAACTCGGAAGTAGAGTAAGTTTCTGTTAATTTCTGCTTCTGTTGCTTTGATATATCATTCTGTTCGAGTTTGCTTAGGAATGTGCTATGTAGTTTTGCCTTTGTGTTGGTCTAGTATAATAAGCATTCCTTAGAACTAATGCCTTCTCCATTACGTTTTTCCTGAAGTTTACTTAGGAAGTTCTATTTTGGAAATTCACAGAAAAGTTCTTTATTCTTTCTGGACTGACCCGCATCAAGTCTGAATCTCTAAACCAGAGTATACATTCCAATCCCAAAGAAGGGCAATGCCAAGGAATGTTCAAACTATCGCAAAATTGCACTCATATCACATGCTAGCAAGGTCATGCTCAAGATCCTACAAGCTAGGCTTCAATAGTATGTGGATAGAGAACTGCCAGAAGTACAAGCTGGGTTTCGAAGAGGTAGAGGAACTAGAGATCAAATTCTCAAAATTCTCTGGATTATGGAGAAAGCAAGGGAGTACCAGAAAAACATCTACTTCTGCTTCATTGACTATGCTAAAGCCTTTGACTGTGTGGATCACAACAAACTATGGCAGGTCCTTAAAGAGATGGGAGTACCAGACCACCTCACATGTCTCTTGAGTAGGGCTGCCAAGCCGCGGCGGGGAATCCGTGCATTGTCACAGGATCCCTGCCGCGGGGGGACAGCGATACGCGTTGCACCAGCATCACCAGGATGTGATGCTACGTGTCACTTTGGCAACGGGACTCCAAACAGCCCAGTTGCCAGAGCGATGCGTAGCGTCACATCCTAGCGACACTGGTGCAATGCGTATCGCTGTCCCCCCGCAGCAGGGATGCTGTGACGATGCACGGATCCCCCGCCACAGCTTGGCAGCCCTACTCTTGAGAAACCTGTATAAGGGTCAAGAAGTGACAGTTAGAACCGGATATGGAACAACTGATTGGTTTAGCATAGGAAAAGGAGTACGACAAGGATGCATATTGTCACCTTGCTTATTTAATATATATGCAGAGTACATCATGCGAAATGCTGGCCTGGATGAATCACAAGCGGGAATTAAGATTGCTGGGGAAAAGATCAACAACCTCAGATATGCAGACGATACCACTCTGATGGCAGAAAGTGAAGAGGACCTAAAGAGCCTCTTACTCAGGATAAAAGAGGAGAGTGCAAAAGTGGGCTTGAAGCTCAACATCAAAAAAACTAAGATCATGGCATCCGGCCCCATCACTCCTTGGCAAATAGAAGGGGAAGTCGTGGAAGTAGTGACAGACTTCACGTTCCTGGGATCCCAGATCACCACAGACTGTGACTGCAGCCATGAAATTAAAAGACGCCTGCTCCTTGGGAGGAAAGCAATGGCGAACC
>NW_015159713.1:1245104-1263686 GCF_001447785.1 Gekko japonicus
GAAACCTCACCCTCTCCAGGCTCCATCCCTCACCTCTCCAGGAATTTCCCACCTGGAGTTGGCAACCCTATCTCCTTCCCAGCCAATCATCAACCTACCTTTATTTCCCCCTCACTCTTCAGCTTTCCACCCCCCCCACACACCTGCAGCCTCTCCCGTGCTCTGAAGCCCTGACTGCTAAGTCACATTGGCTGTCATATGGGGCCCACCTCAGCAGCATATAAGGATACAGAGCCCACCATTTTCTCCAGGGGAACCGATCTCTGCCATCTGGAAAGCAGTTGTAATTCTGAGTGATCTCCAGCCCTCACCTGGAGATTGGACACATTTTACCTCAGAACAGAAAACTGTTTAGAATGTTAGAGGCAAAAGCCAATCAAGTTGCATATGCAAACGACCTCTGTGTTCCGAGGCAAAGGCCAATGAGGCTGCATATGCAAATGACCCCTGTGTTCTGACTGGCTATGGGGGGGGGGGAGAACAGCAAAATGTTTAGAATGTTGGAGGCAGGACTCAGGCAAAGCAGCCAGTGGATAGGGAGACCCTCTGAATGACAGATCAGAGAACGAACTGATTTTGGAGCGTATGGAATGTTCTAGAGAAGTGCCACCACCATTCGGCTTTTGTTTATAAGGGAGATATTCCGCAATGTCCTTAATATGTGTTTAACGAATGAAGTTTTATGCTTCTCACCTTCCTTTCTGTCCCTTTTGGTTCTGTACCCCTTTAAATGGTAAAAAAAATAAGGGGAAAAAAGGATCTTCACTGCTTCACTGCAGGTTAGCTGTGGGTATGCAAGAAAAATCTTTTCAAACAATACGTTCACGTGAAACAGCATCCCACTCAACAGAGCGTCTGCCCCAAACGATGAAGAGTTACTATTCGAGTTACGCATGACCTAACTCCCTGACCTTTTGTGGTTGACCCTGCCTCTTGTGGCTGGCATTTTGTGATTGCGTCCACCATCCCGTGCCCTGTAACTTCTGGCAATCTTCCACATCTTTTCCCAGTTTTAGTGTGCATTAGGGACACTTGCCCTCAAACCAAACTCCAATGATGATTAGACGTACCAGTCCCACCACCACTCCAGATGTAGAGAACACCTTCGAGAAGGTGCTGCTTGCATCACCCTGGATATGGTAGGATGGTACAGCAAACTCACTGGACCGAAGTAGCTCTATGTCCGCCTGATCACTGCCTGGGTGGGAGATCTCCTGCGTTTGCTCACCTTGATGGATGAAAAGAGAGATGCAAAGGGAATTAGAAATGACCCTGCCGTGCCCCGTCTGCCAGAGCCTTCCTGTCTGTGGTCACCAGTGATACTTTCAGCTACTGAATGATAGCTTGTTCTGTTCTCATAACAGGATGAAGAGAGGTGCCCTTCAACGCCACTGCTTCCGCTCAGAACTCCTTCTGTTGTCCAGGCCAGCAGGTTCTTCTTCCTCCCCTTCCTCCTCTGTCCTGTTCCCCCTCCTCACTCCTATTGGCTCTTCCAAAACATGAGACCTGTGACTGAAGGCAGTCAAGGCAAAATTCCATTTTAAAAAGTAAATGGAAGAAATGAAGAATAGATTCTTTTGAACTATGGTGCTGGAGAAGACTCTTGAGAGTCCCTTGGACGGCAAGAAGATCAAATCAGTCAATCCTAAAAGAAATCAACCCTGACTGTTCCCTGGAAGGCCAGCTAATGAAGCTGAAGCTCAAATACCTTGGCCACCAAATGAGGAGCACTCACTGGAGAAGACCCTGATGCTGGGAAAGATTGAAGGTCAAAGAAGATGGGGACAGCAAAGGATGAGATGATTAGACAGTGTCATAGATGCAACGAACATGAAATTGAGCAAACTTCAGAGGACGGCAGAAGACCAGAAGGTCTGGCGCGATCTGGTCCATGGGGTCACAAAGAGTCGGACTCGACTGTGCAACTGAACAACAACATCTGAAGTGAAGGATTATAAATGAACTGACCTAAAACTGAACTATACCATTTGAAACAATGTATACACAAGCATCAGCTTTTCCCTTGTATATATATTTCCTGTCTGCCTGTCCTTGTAAATAAAATTGTCAGTTGGTTTTATTGTTTCATGTCGCGTGTGCCTCAGTGTCTGACAGATCTAAGTATCTGAAAAAGTTAAATCATAAGCTTCATCCCAGTAAAAGGGTGGTGCTCATGAAAAGCCACAGAGATTAATATTTATTAAAGGTCTTATCAATAAGTGGTTGGGTGTGTGACAAAAGGACAAACTGTGTGGGTCCCTGGTTAAATGAGGTGGGCAGAAAATGTCAGTGGAAAATAAGACTGCTCCAACTTGTGAAAGATTACAGGAACAAATCCCCACATACTCAGAAATAGCGGGGTTTGTTATAGCATCTATCCCCAAAATGACCCTGATTTTAAAATTAAGGTTATTGATCACACTGTAAGTGAACTTAAAAGAAGATTTACAGAAAATTGCAATGTTTTAAATGGGGTTAGTGCTTTCAGTCCTGGGTACTGTTACTTTCTTGATCCAGAAAAAACTCAAGACTATTTGCAAGATAGTGGTGACAGAGATGGTTTTGAAGCAGAACTCAGACTTTCCCAAAAGTTCTAGAGAGGTATGAACAATGCTTACTTTTCTTGATGAACTAGAACTGTCTTTCAGTGAACTTCACGAACTATGCTATAGCCCTCACAATACCTCCATCAAGTGCTGGATGTGAAAGGACATTTTCATATCTGTGGCAAATTAAGGCCTACCTAAGGAACAGTGTGGCTCATGAATGGCTAAGTAGCATTGCCATACTGGCCACTTGAAGAAAAAATGGCAAAAACCCTTGACCTTGAAACTTGTTGATCATTTTGCAGACCTGCATAAAAATCGAAAGATTCAGCTCCTTTAAATTTGCATACCATCCTTTCTCTCTCAGTACATGACAATCCAAATAGCCAGAGATTATTTGGATACACAAGATAAAGAACAACATGCATTGGTGGGGGGGGGGTGGTAAGAACACAATGGTTGGGTGGGGGGGGGGTGTTGTGTGTGTGTACGGGGACCAGGTGTCTTAGTTTGCTCTTACTTTCCCTATGGTTAGAGAGTTCTTCCTGCATTACTTTAAAAAGTAGCCATTTTCTAGAGAATGTTCTGTCTGTTTAATGTGTATACCACGGAAATGTTTATATAGCAACTTAAAACTTGTTTGAAAGCCCTTTTCCTTACTGTAATTTGAATTTGATTAATACATGCTATATAAAAATGAATATTGCCTAATGATGTGATTTATTTCAGAGAAAACATGGTTAGCATTGCAGTTTTGCCATAAAATGTACTTTATTTTTCTTTCTGAAATCTCTTTACATCTCTGTTAAGCTCGCCCACCCAGAAATATACTTTGCCCCTTCTGTGCCCCTCCCAGATTTTTTTCCCCCTGGGGCTGCCACTGCATCAGAAGCAGAAATTTTTGCTTCTCTTTTCACTATAGAAAGTGGGGGGGGGGTTGTACCCATGCCACAGCCACTATTTTGAGGAAGGGAGTCTGAAGAATTCAGTCTAATTGAGGCAATGAGAGATGAAGTTCTAGACCTATTGGGGAAATTAAAAACCAATAAGTTTCCAGGTCCAAAGAGTTCTTAAGAAACTCAAATGTGAGACCGTTGATCTGATAACCCATATATGTAACACAACTAAATTCAGCCACTGTACCAGAAGACTGGATAGTAGAAAAAGTTACACCAGTTTTGAAAAAGGAGTCCAGAGGGGAACCAAGAAATTATAGACCAGCATGTAGACAATAGTGACCTGGTAGACATTATATACTTGGACTTTCAAAAGGCTTTTGACAATGTACTTCACCAAAGACTACTGAGTAAACTTAGCAGTCATGGAATAGGAGAAGTCTTGGTTAAATGACACTAAGCAAAGAACAGGAATAAATAGATAGCTCTCAATACTGGAGGGAAGTAAGTGGTGGAGTCCCACAAGGACTGATATTGGGGCCAGTACTATTTAATTTGTTCATAATTGATTTGGAAGTAGGGATGAGTAGTGCAGTGGCCAAGTTTGTAGCAGGTTACACAAAATTATTCAGGATGGTGAAAACCAAGGCTGACTGTGAAGAGCTCCAGGAGGATCTCCACAAATTGGGTGAGTGGGCAATGATGGGACAGATGAAGTTCCACGTTGGTAACTGTTAGGTGATACACATTGGAACAAAAAAAATTCAATTTCAAGTACAGGCTAACGGGGTCTGAACATGCTGAGACTGAGAGGGGAAAAGATCTTGAGATCATAACAGATAGCTCACTAAAACTGGGAACCCAGTGTGCTGCAGCAGTGAATAGTACAAACTCTATGTTGGGGACTGCTAGGAAAGGGATTGAAAATAAAATGGTCAATATTATAATGTCCCTATATAGATCAATGGTACAGCCTCATTTGAACTGCTGTGTGCATTTCTGGTCACCGTATCTCAAAAAGGACATTGCAGAGCTGGAAAAAGTATGGGGGAGGGTGGGCAAAATTATTAGGAGGGTGGGAGCACCTTCCTTGTGAGGAAAGGCTGAGAAGTCTGGAAATTTTCAGTTTAGAAAAGAGAAGACTATGAGGAGGAACATGATAGAGGTTTATAAAATTATGCACAGTGTTAGCCAAATTGCTTTATCTACAGCAATTGGCAAATTTTAAAATGGGTGCTTGCCAACTATACCAAGGTCCCATTCCCACCTGGGGTTACCAGTAAAAGGTGTTGAGGCTGGTGTTGCTAAAATAACTGTCTTTTACTTAAGAAAATATATCACATACAAACAATATTGATCCACGCACACATTCAATCAAGTTCCTTAAAAATACAGTAGTAAAATAAGCACTTTTGCATTAGCAGGTAGGGTGATAGGTGATACTTATCTGTCCTGAAGCTTGTTAGTTCCAATGAAGAATGGATGGGGAGAAAATAGAATTCTAGGGAAGTTTAACACACGACTAGAACCAGCCAGTACGTGTGGGTCTCCTGACTGCAGATCAAGAGATCAAGTGGAAGCAAGGGTTTGGGTATAGCAAGCTGGACAGAAGGAGAGTATAAAGCAGACAGGCGGTGTTGCAGGGGTTGCTGGCTAGCAAGGGCCAGGCGACTGGTCCTTACCTTTTATAGGTGGTTCTTTGGGTGGGTGGCAACTGTGCCAACCTCTTGACCCACCTACCTGTTAGTCCATCCCAAGACTAATCCTATTGGTTGCATGTAGTGAGGGGTGGTTACCTAGAGGGTTGGAAAATATTGTAACCTAAGACCTAACTCAAAGGAGGGCATCTGGGCAAGTGTGAAAACTTGGCTTCAGGATGCTCTCTTGAAGTGCAGATGAAGCTTGGCCATTTCTCTGGTCATAAAAGGTCCATCTGACAGGAAATGCCAATGTAAAACAAAGCAAAGATGTGGCATACGTGACTGTCAACAATTCAGCAATGGGGGCTGCTTCTTCTCAAGTTGTTGTTTTTGCTGACAATAATGGAGATGTGTGCTTCCTTCACCAGGCTGATGCTGTGTAGCTGAAACCTCATTCACGTGTAAGGCTTATGCAGGCACCTTCTATGTGTATTATCACAACAGGTGACTTGTACAGCTTTCTGAGCCTGTGTGTGTGTGTGTGCACAGTCCATTGTGTGTGTTTAGCAGCAAATATAAGTCCATAAAGCAAAATATCAAGTCCATTCCTTAACAACAGGGTGTAGAGAGTTGACAAAGAAAACTTTTTCTCCTCTCCCAAAAGCTAGAACTTGTTACTATGTGTGCTTGTATTTGCATTTTGTCTGTACTGTGCTTATGAAGTATTGCTCAAATGTCTATGTATCTGTGCCTTTAGGGACTCAGGGCTCACTGCTATGTGTGTTTGCTGCTATGTGCTTGAATGGCTGGCCTTTCACCTCCTGCTGCCCACGGATGGGCATTGCTGGGATACCTGCCCCAGAGCACATGCATCCCTGGAATCTCTCAGAGAGCCTCTGGTCAGAGGAAGTCACCTCCAGTATGCACAAGGAGACATTTGGAGAAACAACAGGCTTGGCCACCATTAATGGACGGTGGGAAAGCACGCAACTCCCCTTGCTATCTGGTTTGGCATCAAAAAGACAACACTGTTTATGACTCTGGACCAGCAACATCTCAGCAAGTCAAAAGGTTGCCAATGGAAACGGAGGTTCACTCCTCACCACATGGCCCCCGCTTTGATGTAGGATAGAATATCTGCATATCGCCCCCTTCCCCTTCATTAGGACATCACCCCCTTGTGGACCTATAGCCATAGAATAGAGGACGGACCCCAGGGTTTATGGCAGGTAAGGCCATGCCCAGAACAGAGCTGTTAAAAAGAGAAACACGGCTTTCTCTCTCTCTCTCTCTCTCTCTCTCTCTCTCTCTCTCTCTCTCTCTCTCTCAAGCCTCTGCTTCTTCCCCTTAGCGTGCACTAAGGTGCCTCAGGTGACTCTCTAAGTTCCCCGGAGTCGCGACCAGGGAACACGCACGTGGCTTGGCTGGACCAGCCTTTGTGTGTTCAGAGTTCACCAGTTGATGCGTTAGTTGCCCTTCTTTCCTAAGAGGAGATTTCTTCTCAGCGGACCTCAGATAAGTATAATCGCCTACCTGTGAAGTCATCCCCCTTATTTGATGCTTTTGTTATTTTCCATGCTGTTTGTGTCTATTTTCTATTGTAACGAAGGAGCTTGTGCGAATCTCGTATGCATCTGTTTTTGTATGTCTGAAGAAACTGCTTTAGTAAAGGCAACATTGATTCATAAAACCTAGAATGTTGTATGACTTCCTGGGAAATAGCGAGCTTTCAACACCAATCTGACCTCTGGATACACGGGTTTAGAACTCACGCACCGCCCACCTCTGTAAACAGAGCTGATCTGGGCTCCCGGAACCGTCTTTGGACCGGTTCGGGTAACAAACTTGAGGGCACTAATGAAACTGATGGGCAGTAGATTCAAGACAGAAAAAAGTAAATACTTCTTTACACAGCAAGTGGTTAAAATGTGGAATTTGATGCCAGAGGATGTAGTGATGGCCACAGGCATAGATAGCTTTAAAAGGGGGTTAGACAGATTCATGTAGGATCAGTCTATCAGTGGCTACTAGCCATCATGACTAAAGGGAACCTCCACATGCAAAAGGAGTAAACCTCTGAATACCAGTGCCATGAGGCAACATCAAGGGAAGGCCTTGTCAGCCTTTATGCCCTGTGGTTCGACCTCCAGGGGAACGGGCTACTGTGTGAGAAAGGATGTTGGACTAATGGATCTCTGTTCTGATCCAACAGGGCTCCTCTTAAGTTTTTCTGAGTTCAATTCCTGTCTACCCCATCCTTGCAGTGATCTTTTCAGCAGAGAAGAGGGGATTGAACTCACCTACTCACCCACTCATCCACATATGAAGGGAAAGTGAGCTTTAAGGAAGTATGCCAGAGGACACATGTAGAATTCATAATGAAAAGCATATTTGAAGAGGCAGCTCAATATCTTTGAAGTTTTTTGTAGGTTCTGTTGTATGTGCATGTATGCTGTGAAGGTGAATATAAATAGCTTCCTCCTTGGAAAACAGTAACGGTATTAAAGAAGCAATGTAAGAAATGTTATTATTAAAAGCATTTGCAGATTTGCTGTAGTCCTGATTTATTTTCTCTTTCCCAAGCTGGAGGGCCTGCAAGGTACGCTCCTATTCCCGGCAGCCATACTAGCTAGTGAGGTCCCAGGTGGGATCCTCACAAATAAATAAGGTAGTTATGTAAAATACACCCCGCTTATCTCCAGAACTTTATGAAGTGTGATTTCACGCTGTCTCCCATGCCCAAATAAGAAATAGACACCATATGTATTATAAATTCATAATTTATCAGCATCTAAATGTGTTACAGTTTTTTTAAAAATAATGTATAGTTTAACAGAAATCTTTTGCAGAAATTATACCAGAAATTCCAGCAGTAACAATTACAAGAGAGAAGTTAGGACTATGCTTCCAAAAAGGCCTAAAGTGGAGCCTAAGAATATTGAGCACTTCAGCTTTTTGTTTCATTCAAATATGGAATTAATTGTACTTGGAGACAAGGTTCACACATTTTAGGCAGAACCAGATTCACTTCATGATCCAAATGTAAAGCATTTTCATAATTTATTTTAGCTAAACCTAAACATCCAGGTCAAAATCTAGGGATATGGAACCAAACTGATTGAAACCAAAACATTTTTACATGAAGCCAAGGAAACCAAACCCATCCAATTTTGCACAGCTTGTTAAAATGACATTATCAGAGCTGAGGCTATTTAGGAACACTTACGTCATGGCCAAGAACATGTTTAGACAAGAGAGAGAAAAATATGCTCAAGCTTGTTTGGAAGCTTAAAACAAGCCTAATTAACATTTTGGACATTCTAAGTGATGTTAATTTGTTGATCTGGAAATGTGCCTTGTGGCTGAATTTTTCAATGCATCATCATTCCTTCAAGTCTCTCTCACAATTAAGGGAAGACTGCATGCCTTGTCATTGGATATTTCAAAGGATTTTACACTCTTTGTACCATGATGTAACAGGTAAAAGATATAGAAAGCACAACTGGGCTACTCTGGACTCTGAAGGACAAGAATCAAGGGGGATGAGTAAAGTACCAAATAAAAGGATAAAGGCAATTAACCTCTTTACTTTGGTTTGTGCAGTAAGTTGTTTTGTGAAAGAACAAGATGCATCCCCAGACATGCTGGCTCTGCTGTAGGATCAAGTCCAGATGGAGTTTTCTAAAAAGTGCATAAAACCCTACATGATATGGATAATGTCTGCTCAAGAGCTATTTGCAGTTTAACAAAGATGATGGAACAAGAGGGTATACATGAAAATTAAAGAAAATCTTATTGGAAACAGATGTCAGGAAGCCGATTTTCATGCAAAGAATCATAGCTGTTTTGAATAGACAAGGAAGCAAAGTTGTTCAGGTAAAAACACTAGTTCCATTCACAAACAATTGAAAAGTGACCTGAGGTGGAATAGAGTATGAATGACTAATGGGGTCTCATTTAGACAAACATCCTAAATATGCAATTGGCGTGTAATATGTTCAAAAGTAGATTATAGAGGAATCTGTGTGCAGAGAAGATTGAATTATTTCCAGTTAACATTTGTTTAGTCAGATATAGACTTTTTGTCTCTGGCTCCTTATAGTTCCTTATTTCTGAGTTTCCAAACTTTGCTCAACATTAATATTTATATACAAATATTAGGGTAAAGAGTATTTTCAGACAATCCATTTAACAGAATTTATCTTTCCCCCCCCCCTTCGAATGCACTTTCCTACTCAAAAGTTAACACTGCAGCCCTTTTCTTGGAAGTAAACTTGATAGAATGTGATGATGTTTACTCCAGAATAATCATACAGTGGATTAAGGGACGGCAACAATTTAAAGATTCATCACTTCTTTCGAGTGTGATGGAAGAAGTAAAATAAAATGCATGAAATTAAAAACAAAAGATTCAGTGAAGGCTTAAAAAGATGTTGAGTCTACCTGGAAAGCAATTCTGGTTGATGCGATGGCCAAGTTATCGAATTACATTTTCATATATTTGCATCCTATTATTCCTGTCAGGAATATGGGACAGTATTTATCCTCACAACAATCATATGTGGTATTTTATGCTGAGACAGAATCAAGATCTAAACTACCAGGTTGCCCCAGCACTGGCTTTCACTTAAAGGAGCAGTTGTTGCAAAACTGGGCAAAGGACATCAAACAATGTGATGTCACTATCTGGAAATGATGACATCATGGCATCACATGGCACTGTGGGAATTCTGTAATCTCTATGCTTTTTACCACAGGTATCTGTGGAATTTCTAGACCATTCCATGATGCCTTTTCCTCCAGTCACCACCCCTCAAATGCTCCTGACTCTGATGCTCCCAGTTATCTACTCTACCAAGGTCACAAAGTAAGCTCCATAGCTGAACCAAGATTTAACATTTTTATGTTCAGACTTAATATTGATTAAATAGAGATAACCAGTTTATCAATGAGTTGGATTTTCTACCACATGGTTGCTTCTTTGTCCACCTGTCTTATTTCATACACAGTAAGCCCTTTTCTCTGCCATACATTGACATATTAATTTGTTTCAAGTGGCAAAACACATTGAAGTTTGGATGGTAATGTAAAGGTAAAGGTTTCCCTTGCTCCAATCTCTTCTCCTCCTCTTCTTTTCAAAAGCCAGTCAAATCCGACTCTAGGGTTGCGGTGCTCATCTCCGTTTCCAAGCTAAAGACCAAGCGCTGTCCAAAGACTTCTCCGTGGTCATGTGGCCGGCATGACTAAACACCGAGGTGCATGGAATGCTGTTACCTTCCCACCAAAGTGGTACCTATTTATCTACTTGCAATTTCTTCATTTCAAACCACTAGGTTGGCAGGAGCTAGGGCCAGAGATGGGAGCCCACTCTGTCACACAGCACTAGGGTCTTGAACTGCCGAGCTACAGACCTTCCGGTCTGTAGAGCCTGCAAGTATTTCCAAACAACCTTTTTAATCTTTTTTATTTCACAATTGTTTATTTGCTTTATTTCAAGTTCAATTTAATTATTTTTTAAAATGTTGTAACTGCAAGCTGTCCTTTATTCATGTTTAATTTTTTTTAATTGAAGAACTATATTACTCGCAACAACCAACAAAAAGGTACATAAATTGTATATAACATTATCAAGTGTTTAAGCTAAATTATATCAATTCAGCTTATGTCTCCTTACATTATATTGCATTATCTCTTTACATAAGCTGTGTCCTTTTTTCCCCTTCTCTCAAAATGATCGTTAATCATGCATTAAAACATACATGATGATTATTAGCTTCCTAAGGTCCAACATCTTCTGTCTTCTTGTTTTAATCTGAAAATATAGTTGATTAACTTATAAAGTATACATTGGAGCCCAGAAAACCATTTAGGTCTATAGGAGCTCACAATGTAGGCCTTGTCCCCCGCCCAATGACCTACAATATGACAGCACATACCCATCTGCTCCCTAGACCTCCCAGCCTCCTGAACTATATATACATCGAGCTAATAAATATGTAGCTTATTAATGTGATAGAACATTACAAAATTACATCACATCAAGCTCTATCTCACCATCCTCAGTTTCTTCAGAAACATGAAACTTGCTGCTTTTAACTGGAGTCAACAGTGAATAAGTCTTTCTTTTTACAGGCTGAATTTTATTCATTAAAAAAGCCAATTAACTATTTGATGCAGAGCTCTTCAGTGAGAGGCGGGTTAGAGGTACAAAAGTCCTTTGGGGGCTCAAAGAACAGGGCAAGGTGTCACTGCAAGGGGATAGTAAGAGCACACCTGTTTTAACAAAGCATTTTGTGTATATTCCCCCAAATATGAGCAAAGGCCCTGGAGGAATTTTTGTTTGAGAACCCATAGTGGTACTCAGCAGCCCTGGTTCACTTCTTCTGTTACATTTATAGAAACCTTGCATACATTGTTATAATTTGTAGCCTAGAATTTAAGCTGTAATTATTCAGTACATTTTTACAAAGTTAATTGTATTGTTTCACAATAACAATTAGCTAATTTGTTTTTATAACTATCTTAAGTATTAAACCTGTTGACAATTACACTGTCTTTTTGTTGTTCTAAATAAAGTTAATGCTTTAAAAATGCTGGGCATCTGTTCAACCGTATGCTGGAGCATATGAGTTCGAATAGGCATCTTAATTACATAGTAACAGAACGAGTCAGCAGAAACCAGGGGTGGTACAAATGCAAACACAGAATGATACAAGAGCAATCATCACAGTCATCTGTATTACAGCACTTTAGCATACTTTTAAGAAATCAGCAAACCTCCCCACTCTGTAAACTGCAGTTATCACTTCACAGTATAGATATTCTGCTCCCTCAGCCTTTTGTGCTTGACGTTGCTTGAAGCCACTTCCCACATTAGAACTTTCAATCACAAGAGCTTTTCCACAATCTACTCCTACAGTTTAAAACACAAGGTGAGAAAGAGGGCATCAGTACTGAGAGCACCTGCCTTATTTAGGGTTGCCAGGTGCATGTCTAGAACCTCCAGGAGACTTTCAGAGGCAGGGCACGGGGGAAAGGATGTCAACAACACATTTATGTCACTTCTGTTTAAAACCCAGAAGTCACATTTTTGTGTGATGATCTTCTTTTCATCAGCGACCCTTGGTTCTGTGTACTAAGTACTCCTGGCTATGCAGTGACAGGAGCTTGGATTAAAAATCCAATGTTGATATCTTATTTCGTTCCCTGAGAGAAGCAGCAGATATCCCCTGGGGACAGAGGAACAGTCCAAATGCAAAGAAGCCATAGCTCTTCTGAATTTGGAATAACTTCATCACAGAGGTTTTGCAGTCCAATAACCAAAAGCCTCTGACCAGTTCAGAGACACCCAGCTCCTAGTCTAATGCAATTGAGAGGCTTCTTAAGTGCCCATTTGTCCCAAAGGCAATGCACAACCTCATCATCTCGCAAAAACATAAGAAACATATGAACATAAGAGAAGCCAAGTTGGATCAGATCAATGGCCCATCCAGTCCAACATTCTGTCACACAGTGGCCAAAAATACCAGGTGCCATCAGGAAATCCACCAGTGGGGCCAGGACACTAGAAGCCCTCTCAGTGTTGCCCCTCCCAAGCACCAAGAATACATAGCATCACTTGCCCCAGATTGAGAGCTCCTATCTATACCTTGTGGCTAATAGCTCCATATGTTTATCCAATTTCCTCTTGAAGCCACCCATGCTTGTAGCTGCCACCACCTCCTGTGAATTCCATGTGTTAATCATTCTTTGGGTGAAACAGTACTTCCTCTTATCCATTCTAACCCAACTGCTCAGCAATTTCATGGCGTGCCCACGAGTTCTTGCAGGGCAGGGATCCTGCACCTGTCGGAAACCCTGCATAATAATGCACACTTCAATCCATCAAACCTTCCAAAAAATTAATCCTAAATTCCTGTTCTAATTTTGGCCTGTCACAGTACCCACTATTGACAAGCACCAGGCTCAAGATACAAAAAAACCAGCTTCTGAGCCTCCCCAAAGTGGTAGCCAGTTATCCTGTCAAGCTTGCTTCTCCAGCTCACATGGTTGGTGTCATTGGATTCTTTTCATCCCCAGATCTACTTCTCATCATTCTCCTGAATCAAACCATCACCCATCTTTTCTCTTCAGAAGAAAGACCATGTGTTCTCTTTCTCCCTTTGCCTTCCCCCAAACACCCCTGTTTTTCACTGCTGCTAGCCAGTCCCCTTTCCCCACAGGGTTTTCTCCCAACAGACAACAGGTAGGCTTATGCATTTGTTTTTGCATCTGTATTGTATACAACTGCTTTACTTTCTCATTCTGCTGTTCTGGCCAGTCCATTTTCCATTCTGTATCTTGGGAAAGAAAGATTTTTCTTACTTACTCTGCTCTCATTCTTTTGGTGCACTGCCCCAAACTGGGACTCAGGTATACACAAAACAGATTGATCCCCTCACTGGAGAGCTCTGCACCATGGTCCCAAGCAAAATATGCCCCCCATTACTTTTGTAGTGGTAGGGAATTTCAGAGGTAAAAAGCTAGTAGCCACTGATGGACATTCTTTATGCACCTCTGCTGCTACAGTCACCCTTGTCCAGTCCTCTGGACTTCCAGGACTACCCAGGACATGAAAAGTTTGTACTCCTTAGTGGCCCTGATCATGTTAACTTTTCATTTTATATATATAAATATCTAAAGCTGGTATTTGTCTACAGACAACTCAGGAAGTCTGATCACTGGCCTGACATCAAAATTTATTCCTTAACATATGAACAGGACTAGGAGGAGTCCTTAACCTTATAGGCAAAGTATAGTACAGAAAATGAAATCTGATGGCTTCTTAATCTATCACATAAACCCAGTCTAGGGGGAGAAATCCCACCAAAAACCCATCAAACTATCAAATCTGGAAGCCTAATGATACTGTACCAGGTTTCATTCATGTGATCTTTAACATCTACCATACAATAGAATAGATAAGAAAGGAAGTGGGACACAACTAGGGTTGCCAACTCCAGCTTCATAAATTTTTGGAGACTTGGGGGCAGTGCCTGAGGAGAGTGGAGTTTGAAGAGGGGAGGGAGATCACCAGGGAAGTAATTCCATACAGTCCTCTCCCTGAAGCTGCCATTTCTTCCAGAAGAATTGGTCTCTGTAGTCTGGAGTTGAGCTGTAATTCTGGAAGAATTCAAAGCCTCACCTGGAGGATGGCATCCTTAGAAGAACCTGCTAGCTGGCTGTCACCAGCTGAATAAGATCTGGCAGTCTGTTTCTCCTCTGTTTCTTACAGGTATTTAAGGGCTCATATATTTTGGCTTGGGGAGGCACAGAGACTTCAGAAGATTTCCCCTTTCTCCTGTTTTTGGTGTGGGCTTTTTTTGTTGTATTGTAAGCTGCTTTGTGTCCCTATTGTGGATAAAAGCAGGGTAGAAATTATTCTCTCTCTTTCTCTAATAATAGAATCATGTTTGGAAGGAGCCATATGGACCATCTAGTCCAACCCCCTACTCAATGCAGGATGAGAGCATCCTAAACAAGTGTTTGTCTAGCCACTGCTTAAAGACTGCCAGTGAGCGGGAGTTCACCACCTCCCTCGGCAGCTGATTCCACTGTTGAACAACTCTTACTATAAAAAAGTTTTTCCTAATATCCAGCTGGTACCTTCCCACCCTTAATTTAAACCCAGTATTGCGCGTCCTATCCTCTGCTGCCAACATGAACAGCTCCCTGCCCTCCTCTAAGTGACACCCTTCAAATACTTAAAGAGAGCAATCATGTCCCCCCTCCACCTCCTCTTCTCTAGATTAAACATTCCCAAGTCCCCCAGCCTTTCCTCATATGGCTGCTCATATTTAATTTACAGTCCACCCATACCTCAAGATCTTATTCACACACAGTGCTACCAAGAAGTGTATCCCCCACCCAGTATGTGTGTTCCTCATTTTACCCAGATGTAGAACTCGACACTTATCTTGTTCACATATGCCCACTTTTCCAGTGTGTTCAGATATCGTTGAATTCTATATCTTCTGGTATGTTTGGTATCATCTGTAAATTTAACGAGTAGCCCCTCCACACCCACATCCAGATCATTTATAAAAATATTGAAAAGTATTGGGCTCAGAACCGAGCCCTGTCAGGCACCCCACTGGACACCTCCCTCCATTCAGATGAAATGCCACTGACAACTACTTTTTGAGCACGGTTCTCCAACCAGTTCCCTACCCACCTAACTATCCTAGAGTCCAGTCCACACTTCTCTAGTTTACCCATAAGAACATCATGAAGAACCCTGTAAAAAGCTTTACTGAAATCCAGGTAAAAAACATCAAAAGGATTCCCTCAATCCAGTAAACTTGTCACTCTATCAAATAAGGAAATTAGGTTGGTCAGGCAGGACCTGTTGGGGACAAATCCATGCTGACTTCCCTGGATCACCAAGTTGTCGTTTAGATGCTCACAGATTGATCCCTTTAAAATCTGCTCCAGTATCTTCCCTTGGACAGAGGTCAGACTGACTGGCCTGTAGTTTCCTGGGTCAATTCTCCTCCAGTTTTTGAAAACTGGGATAACATCTGCTCTCCTCTAGTCTTGTGGCACATCTCCCATCCTGTAAGAGGTCTAGAAGATGATGGACAAAGGCTCTTGTTGGTCTTAAAGGTGCCACTGGACTCTAAATTTGTTCTAAAGCCTCTGCAAGCTCTCTAGAAAGTTCTTTGAGCACTCTTGAGAGCATACAATCTGGCCTGGGGAACTTGTACTCATTCAATGCAGCAAGGTGTTTCTCAACTACCTCTCATCACCTCTCCCCCCAGATATAGATAGATGATAGATAGATAGATAGATAGATAGATAGATAGATAGATAGATAGATAGATGATAGATAGATAGATATAGATATACACACACATATATATACACACATATATATACACACACACACACACACACGCCCAAAAATAACTCCCTCCCCCTAAATATGCCTGAAAAGCTACACCCCAAAGCTGCACTCTGGCAAATAAAATAGTCTTGCATTACACCTAAGCATTTCTAGAGATGGCAACCCCTCTTATTTCCTCAGTGTATAATTTCCATAGGATGGAAGACTCTGGTTGATGTCAGGCAGGGCAGTAGCCAGCAAGAAGACCACAGCCGGGTGCATGGGGGCATATGGGAAGAGATGGCCCTTTAGATATATGGGTCCTGGGCCATAAAGGCTATAAAGTCATAATGAGCACATTGGACCCTAACTTAGAAACAAACAACTTTAGCATGAAATGGATGCAAATCGAACAATCTTATGTCTCCCCATTCACTCTCCAAGAGATCATTTGGCTGTGGATGTCGTGTAGACCTAAAAGTATTGAAAAAAATATTTTCTTGTCTTCAGTCCTCAAAATGTGGGACTTAAGGAAACAGGCTTTAGCCCTGAAAATATCTCCTTTGTCAACGTATACCTTTCAACCGTGGTTCCCGCTGGGGACGGAAAATGGAGCATTCTCGGCCTGGACTTCCAATGGCTTTTGCAGATTAAAAGATCTGGTTGCAAGAGGAAAACTTCATTCCAAGAGTCACTTTGAGAATCAATTGAATATCAAGATCTCCTGACTTCGGTATTATCAGTTAAAGAGCTTTACGGAATGGCTGGCAGACACTGGCTCCTTCACACGCCCCGGGACCAACTTTGAAGTCGTAGTAGAAAAATTAACAAATAGTTCAAAGGGATTTAAGAATATAATAGAAGCCAATATTGGATTAGGCCAATGGCCCATCCAGTCCAATCCTCTGTCACACAGTGGCCAAAAATATCAGGTGCCATCAGGAGGACAGGGGGGCCAGGACACTAGGAGCCCTCACACTATTGACCAGCCTAAGCACCAAGAATACAGAGCATCACTTGCCCCAGAGTTTTTGAAAAGCACCAAGCACCAAGTTTTTGAAAGCACAAAAAATACAGAGCATCACTTGCCCCTATCTATACCTTGTGGCTAATAGCCACCAATGGACCTCTGCTCCATATGCTTATCTAATGCCCTCTTGAAGCCATCCATGCTTGTAGCTGCCGCCACCTCCTGTGGCAATGAATTCCAAGTGTTAATCACTCTTTGGGTGAAGAAGTACTTCCTTTTATCTGTTCTAACCCGACCGCTCAGCAATTTCATGGAGTGCCCATGAGTATTGTGAGTATTGTGTAGTGGGAAGCCGCATGGATCGACGACAGACAACGACGTGGTGCATAGCACGCTTTATTAGGCACACAACAAGTCATGCAGACAAACGGCCGGCAGGCCAACTATATACACACCTGGGGACCACCCCTTGGTCACCATTGGTGGGTTTGAATCTCCCGCCATGGCTCCCATTGGTTCCCCAGTGGAGGGACTAGGATTCTAGTCCCCATTGTCTTCCCAGACTGAAGCTCGGGTATATGCGCTGACCTCCGGTGGCGGTCAGTGGACACAACACCCCTCCCCCCATAGTCCGGAACCACCCCTAGGTGGCATAGTCTTTCAAGTACGCTGGGGGCTGTCGCACCCTAGCCGATCGTCTGGGGCCCTGTGCTGGGGCCACCAAGGTTCCGCCCTCCGGTGCGGAAGCAGGCGGTGGAGCTGGGGCCTCGGTGGTCTCCAGCTCGGGTTCTGGGGACCCTGCCTCTGCTGTCGGGGGCTGGCTGGCCCGCAGTGGGTCCTCTGGCGCGGGCATGGTTACGTCTGGGGCCTCGAAGGGGTCCTCGTCTGCCGCTGCCCGCTGCCATATTACTTCTGCCGTCTTGCGATCGGGAAGCAACCGCCGCCTAAGCTGGTCGATGTGCCGCCGGAGGACCTGACCGCATTCCGTGGACACCTCGTACATGACGGTGCCCGTCGCCCGGATGATGCGGCCCGCGAGCCACCTTGGTCCCCTTCCGAAGGTCTCGGCAAACACCGGTTCCTCGGGGAAGAACCCGCGAGGTGCTTCCTTCTGCTCCGTGGGGTTTCGTTGGGCCGGGGCTCGATCAGGGTGCAAGCGATCCAACAGGATCGTGGGCCTCCGGCCCATCAACAGCTCGGCGGGGCAGCGGCCGCTTACCGGGTTAGGCATCGTCCGCTGCGCAAGGAGGAACCTGGCGGTGCGGGTTTCCCAGTCCCCCTCCGATAAGCAGCTGAGGGCCTCCTTCGCCGTCCTGACCATGCGCTCGGCTTGGCCGTTGGATGCCGGGTGGAAGGGTGCCGTCCTGATATGCTGGATCAGGTTGCCACTGAGGAATTGCCGGAACTCCTCGGAGGTAAACGCCGACCCGTTGTCCGAGACGATGGTGTCCGGCAGACCGTGGGTGGCGAAGATCCTCCGGAGGGCGCGGATGGTCACCTTGGTGGATGTCGCGGAGACGGGGCTGATCTTCAAACACTTGATGTAGGAATCCACTGTGACCAGAAACAACAGTCCATGAAATGGCCCGGCAAAATCGATGTGTAGCCGAGACCATGGGGTGCGGGTGGATTCCCAGGAGGAGGGTGGTGCCCCTGGCGGGCTAGG
>NW_015159713.1:1265228-1270887 GCF_001447785.1 Gekko japonicus
TTAGCCAGTTTTTGATCCACAAAAGGACTTGTCCTTTTATCCCGTGATTTTTGAGCTTACTTAGGAGCCTTTGATGAAGAACTTTATCAAAAGCTTTCTGGAAGTCAAGGTAAACAACATCTATTGGGTCCCCCTTGTCCACATTTTTGTTCACCCCCTCAAAGAACACTAACAGGTTAGTGAGACAAGATCTTCCCTTACAGAACCCATGCTGAGTCTGCCTCAATAGGTTTTGTTCATCAATGTGCTTACTAATTCTTTCCTTAATAACAGTTTCCACCAATTTACCCGGTATCGACGTCAGACTAACTGGCCTGTAATTTCCCGGATCTCCTCTGGAACCATTTTTAAAGATGGGAGTGACATTAGCTACCTTCCAGTCCTCAGGAATGGAGGCAGATTTTAAGGAAAGATTACATCTTTTTGTCAGGAGATCCACAAGTTCACATTTGTGTTCTTTCAGAACTGTCGGATGTATACCATCCGGACCTGGTGATTGATCAGTTTTTAAGTTGTCTATCAGTCGTAGGACCTCCTCTCTCATCACCTCAATCTGACTCAGGTCTTTCAACACCCCTCCCAAAGTCAGCGGTTCTGGAGGGGGCAAGCACTTCTCATCTTCCAACAGTGAAGACAGAGGCAAAAAATGCAATCAGCTTCTCAGCCATTTCCCTATCATCCTTCAGTACTCCTTTTACCCCTTGGTCATCCAAGGGCCCCACTGCCTCCCTGGCTGGTTTCCTGCTTCTGATGTATTTGAAGAAAGTTTATAAAACTCTGCTGGATTTGGGAAAAGATAACATTACAGCTAACAGGCTCTCGTGGAACAAAGATCTGCATAGAGACTTAACGGCTCAACACTGGCTTTCAATATGGAATTCTTCGGCAAATAGATCGAGTGTCTTCAATGTTAAGCTACATTTCTTCAAACTTAGCATGAGGTGGTATCTTTCAGCAGTACGACTACAACATATGTTTCCAAAATGTAGCCCACTTTGTTGGAAAGGTTGTGGTGAAATCAGTGACTTTTTCCACTGTTGGTGGTCATGCTCATCTATATGCTCCTTCTGGATACAAGTGCTTAAGTAAATTAATAACTTCTCAAGATATCCCTTTAGATCCAGCTGTTTTAGTTCTGAACATGATTGAAATAGATGATCAAGAATTTCAGCTGTCAGAACTTGCTTCTACACTGCTGGCAACAGCAAAACTGACAATTGCCGCAACATGGAAGTCTTCTAACCCCCCAAAAATCCAAATGTGGAGGAACAAATGCTGGGACCATTTTATTATGGACAAAATAGTGGACACCTACGCAAGACACCCACATAAGCCTGCAGGTGCTCACACCAAATTCTTGCGTACTTGGTTTCCCATGATCCAATATCTGACGGAAAACGATCTGTTACCCTCAAACCCCAATTACATGGAATGGCTACATTTATAAGCAGCACTCCCTTAGTCTGAGCAATCTCTCATTTGAAAGATACCGGCCAATAACTATGTTCTATAAGTACTACAGTTGTTGAATACCACTCTGTAATTTCTGTATAGAAGCAAATAAGTTTTATTGTAATGTTGACAATTTTCTCAATAAACTTAAACAAAAAAAGTATTGGAAACAAACTGGCAGCCATTTACAAATAGGGATGATCCCATCAGCTAGCCCTTGACAATAATTGGGCTGCCGTGTTTAGAACTAGCAGCATTATCATACTTGTCAACGTACAGCCTGTGGAAGGTTGGGTTTGGGGGAGGGGGGCCTCAGCAGTTTATAATGCCATAAAATCTACCCTCCAAGGCTGCCATTTTCTCCAGGGGAATTGATGCCCATTATCTGGAAATCAGTTATAATTCTAGGAGATCTTCAGGCCACACCTGGAGGTTGACAAACTTCCTTCAAGGGCAGCCCAAGGTAAACCACATTATAGTAATCTAACTGCAAGGTCATAACCAACTAACTGCAAGCATGGATTAGCAAGTCCCAGTTGGTTGAGTCTAAGAAGGTAAAGAGTTGGCAAATCAAAAGCACCTGACAGTAGGCACTCTTGGCCACTAAGCCAAGCTGCATTTCAAACAGCAAGGCTGAGTCCATGAACAGTTACAGCACTGCAACTGTGGTCTGAGAGTGTTTGCAAGACCCTATTCAGGCTCTGCTTTCAAAAGAGAGGACAATGTCCTTGGTTTTATATTCACAAGCTGCTATATGCTCACAGCACAGCTCCAGTAAGACAACAAATATACACACATATACTTTGGATCATTGATTGTTCCCAAAGGGTCAGAAAATCAAACTACAAGTATTTAGAAATGCCTCCTGTAGAGCATCAAGAATATAAATATATTAGAATTTCCACTTTTTAATAGATAACATGTATGATGTCAAATGTAAACTGCAGGGTTGGGCTGGCATCAGTCCTATTTGTGTCCAGCCAGGAAATAAAAATAATAATAATAATAATAATAAAACAACAATCATCATCATCATCATCATCATCATCATCATCATCATCTTTCAATTTATTAATCGCTCAATCCTGCAGAGCTGCTGGCTCTGAGTGAACAAGCTTTTCACCAGTGAAGGTAGAAATCTTTCATCGTAAACACCTTAAGTCCATATTGCCTTGGTTGGAAATTTCTGGGTCTTTCATACTCATGCAAGAAACCCTGAATTAAACCACATTTTAATTTTTATTTTATACTGTCTCTAACACAAAAAAGTGGTAAATGTATATAAAATGTTTTTGTGTTTCTCCGCAAGAACTCTCCTTATTAAGCCCTGGGCCTGCAAACACTAAAAATGGACTAATGCACAGTACAGAAACTCAAAATAGCAGCTATAGAGAGATGAATGAATACCAGTGCCAGGAGGCAACATTAGGGGAAGGCCCTGTTGCTAGCCCTCCACAGTAACTGGCCATCCACTATTTGAGACAGGATACTGGACTAAATGGATTGATCCAGCAGGGCTCTTCTTATGTTATGCTCTCAATGTGTTATACAGAAGTTTTGGATGTTGGGTGAACATGAGAGATGGAAAGATGAGATAAGACCGTTCAGCCTACCCCCTAGCCCCTCATTCTTTCCCTTCAGAGTGACACAGTGAGGGCCATCTGCACACACAGGTTACTGTCAGTAAGCAGCTGGTAAAAGCAAGATGCAGGTAGAAGGGAGGAACTCAGCCTCCCAACCTCTATACCTCTTCCTGAAGAGCAAACAAGGCAAGTCCCTATCAAACAAGGCATTTAATTTTGCTCCTGGTAGGTATAACATGTGCATGAAGGACCTGGGTGACATATACCTTGATGAGAACAGTGGAAGCCTCAGGTTGCTATGCTATGGCCTGGTAAACTGGTGAACACTAAGCACTGCAAGCACCTTCAGACCCCACCCTCCATACACAGACTGCAACACTGCACACTTAAATGGTCCAACACCATGTGCTACAATTAAAATAAATAAAGCATTTAGTTATTATCTTGGAGTTTCTGGAATTTCTCTTGGAAGCATTCCTGACATAATGTATCATGGAACATCTTTTCTTCATTCTAACTGTGAAATATCAAACCAGATGTAGAAACTTTCACTTGGAGGTGTCAAGAGAAGGAAGGAGACAGTTTTCATTAACAAAGATTGCAGCAATTGAAGTTCAGCCTTATATTCATTGAACAGATTTGTCTTCCATTTCCATCCTCATTAAGCCATATTTCCCTAGTATTATTTCATTCTTTCTTATTCTCTGCTGTGTTTATTTTTCACCATACAATCAAATCACATTTCTTTCTTCCATTCCCATATGTATCAATTTGGCTCCCATCTCTCATGTTTATTAAAAAAAAAATTGAAATACTAGTTCTATGGTAATGTAAATGAAATCCCATCAGGACTAGATTTCTAACCAGGGAATTATGCAGGCTTTGTGTATATAAACAATATCCAATTAGCAAATCAGATTGCAAATGAATGGTTTAACTAATATAATGTGTGATTCTAGATAGAACCTTCAATTATAATCACTGGCTTTACCCAGCACAAATCTGTAATCTCTCATCTTTGATAGATAAAGAACATATCACTTGGAAAAGTATATAAAAACCAAATAACTCAAAGAATCATGGATACCAAAAGTATTCTTCCTGTGCTGCTCTGATTTAGCTTAATCCTTTAACATTGCAAGATTTAAATCTCAGTGTCATACCTGTATTAGTCTGTTGCCGCAACAACAATAAAAGTCTAGTGGCATCTTAAAGACTAACACTTTTACACTGGAATCCTAAGCAGAGTTACACACTTCTAAGTTTATTGACTTAATGGCCATAGCAGCGTGCAAGGCTGCTAGGATCATGGAGCAGATGATGTGAAAGACCTGAGACCCTAGGGAGCTGTTGCCAGTCAGAGTTGACAATACTGATCTTAAATAAAACTGATCTTAAATAAAACATTCAAATAGGGTTGCCAGATCTGTCAAACCAGCCAGGGGAATGGGGGTGAACTTATTGGCAGCAGGGAGGGAAAATGCTGGAAATAAACACGACATGCCTATATCACACCGAAGTGACTTAGGCACATTGGGGGCAACACTCTGGTTTGTGGCCAACACCTCTATCGTAGAATTAGCTTCTACCATAGAGTGTTGCCCAAAAACCAGAGCATACCTTGCCCCCTCCCCGATGTAACCAATGAGCCTATGTCACTTCTGGGTGATGTAGGCATGTTTCATTTATTTCCAGGTTCTTCTGTTTTGGAGGGGGTAATGGGGGGTGGAGAGGAGTGCCCGAAACCAAGGGAAACCAACCGTAACTGGGGGGGGGAGGTCTGGCATCCCTACATTCAAATAGTGTACTCTGTGGCATTAATTGCAAAATTCATAATTGATAACATAGTTCCCTAGGTATATGTTAAATGATTTAGCACTTGGAGTGGTTGAAGATAAACATGGGCTGAGGACAGACTGTCAGTATAAAGCGCGAGGGAGGTGGGGCAAAAAGACCCGGACCAAGTTGTGCCGGGGATTCCCAGTTGCACTGCACCTACTGATGTGGGAGCATACCAGGGAGGAGGCGCAAGGGAGTGTTCGCACTGTTGGCCCACCCCTGGCAGAGGCACAGCTGTAAGCAGCTGTTTTTTACTCCAGCCACACGTGCCTATGCGCATAGGCGCAGCAATGCAGCTTGTTTGCAGCTTTTAGCATGCACACTTCCGGGAAGCAGGATCAATGCGCCCTCCAGGGTTTTGCTACTGCTTTCACCTGGTACTTTTTTAACGTGGTAGGGAATCATCATAGGATGGGTTGAGTACGGCTGGGAAACACCTGACAGCTGTGGCTGTGTGAACCGGCCCCTTTAATCCAATTGTGAAACATGCCTATATCGGGCCAAACTGCCAGGCTGAACTCAGCCACGGAGTCTCAATTTAAGCCTAAGGTTTACTGTACATTTTAGGATGAAATTAAGAATGGGTTGAGTTAATCAGTACATTGAAAATAACCACACATATCTTGAAAAACAATAAGAAAGTTAAAACTGTGGCCAGCTATATATTGTTTGCACATTAAAGATATAGACAATGTCTGTGGTTACAGTACAACTTGCAGGGCATCCTGGCATCTGGTATAGTATAGCTTGTAGGGATAAAACTGAGGGCCTAACATTCAAATAGC
>NW_015159713.1:1270941-1306426 GCF_001447785.1 Gekko japonicus
TGGAAATATATAAAAGGGGCAGTGAAGCATTCATTAACAAACCACAATGACCACTGCTTCTGAAAGCCAGATGTTGCCTTAAGTAATCCAAATGACTATACCAATATCATATGGTTACGATGTACTGCACAAATAAATTGTTGGCCTACTATATTCTACATATAAATGCAAAGGAAACAGACAATAAGAGAAAGACCTTTTTAAGAGTCCACGGAAGCAGAGATTAAATCTAAAGATCTTATTAGTTTTTAAATATCTTTCTATACAGGGGTCATTTCATAGAAAAAGAGGTGCAGGAGCTCATTAGCATACCTATTAGCATAACTCATTAGCATATGCCACACGCCCTGACATCACCGGAAGTGATGTCAGAAGGGGAAGCAAAAGGGGGGGGAGGCATCTTCAAAAGCCTCCCCTTCCCTTCCCCAGCCAGCCTGCCAAGGCAGGGTTGGGGGGAAGCAAAGAAAGAAGGGGTTTAAACCCTAATAACGTCCTTCAGCCAAACTACAATTTGAATGTCTGTAAAGAATTTCTTT
The DNA here is from genome assembly GCF_001447785.1 of Gekko japonicus. Lineage (NCBI taxonomy): Eukaryota > Metazoa > Chordata > Lepidosauria > Squamata > Gekkonidae > Gekko > Gekko japonicus. Next base: position 1,271,478 of record NW_015159713.1, read on the forward strand.
TCTCATCTGTCATGGCTGCTGTGTCCTGGTTCTCTCCTTCCATCCACAAGAAATTTAACACATTCAGTGTGTGCAGGACAGGTAAGTATGTGGGGTGGAGAGACCAGCCTTGCCTTTCCATACAGCCTTGTCATCAGGCCGGCTGAAGCAGAAGGTACTCAACAGCAGAGAAGAGGAGGCAAGTTTAGGAGAACCAGCCCCCTCCCCCCTTTTCTAACCCATAGAGACAATACCAAAGCACCAATTTTTCAGGAGCCAGGGGAATCATGGAGGGAGGTGAGGGAATTTTAACTCTTAAGTAGCACACAGAGTAACACACATTCTGAGAAAAAGTGTGGTGACAGGGTGTGCTTCTCTGAGGTAGGGCTACCTTTTCTGACCACATGGAGGGCACCTGCAACTTGGGAAGATTAATATACCCTAGGCTTTCCTTTGACTTTTTATGGGCTGTTGGATCTAGAAAGCTGGAACACAGGGACCAGGCAATTTATCTTGGAATTCGACTGAAGGGGTTTTTTTCATTATTAATTGCAATAATTGTGAAAATTGGGTGTTCGTAATTATTAAAAATAATATGAAAATGAAACATATTCCCCATTGAAACAGCCTATAATGATGGGGGGAACACCATGGTTTTCTTTCATTTTTTTAATAGCTTTCATTATTGCAGTCTCTCTGCTGTTTTTGCAAAAAGTGTTTTTCTAATAAGGTTATGAAAAGCTGTGTGCTGAAGGAAGACAAGAAAGAGTCTCTGGGCTTTCTTGACTGAGCTGTAGTCACTACAATTGTTATACATGTGTGAGGTGTTCCAGTCAAGAAGGATATGGGGTGGGACTCTGAATCAGATATAAGTTGATGTCACATACTGAAGTGTGGTTAGCTTTCTTCTTCAATATAGTTTCTGTTCTCTAAGTGTTGTGTTCTCTGGATCATTTTGAAGCAAGTTACTGTTTCAGTTTGGTGCTTGCTCCCCCCTTCTTCTGTGTTTAAATATCATTTGATGTGTGACTTGCTTCTTTTGCTTCTTTCTGATTCTTGCTTCCTTCTGCCATTTCTGGCTCTTTGGAGCCCAATTTTTTATTTAATCCCCTTCTTAGTTTTATTTGTTTTATTAGTTAGACTCCTTTATAACTTATTTCAGTGTGTGACTCACTGTGATTGTGTGTTGCTTCAGTACATCATTGTCCACTACCTACAGAAAACCTTTTTGCTTTTAACTGTGCCTCCCCCATACCTGTTGTGATTCATTGGGAATTACAGTTAATTTGGGATTAATTTGAATTGTTATTTCTTGCTAAAAATTGATTGATTCAGTCCATGTTTTATGCATCTTCCAAGTGTAACCTAGGTACAGAACTTAAAATATTTTTTTTAAAAAATCACACACAATCCAGTAATAAAAATTATGCAGCTTCTCTGCCTAGATGCCTTGCCCTCCTTGTGCCACCAAATGCCCTTTCCTCATCAGTTTGCCTCTTCCTCATGCTACTGTGCTTCAAGATCAGTGGCTGCAGTGCTGTCTCTGTTACTGTTTGCAATCTTTCCTGTCAATACTCCCATAGACTGTAATGATAAACAAAAGCACATTTGATTGCTTCAAAAAGGGGAACCCCTTTATCTTATCTGTCTGAATTTTTTCAATATGGATGTCGCAGGGGAGTACTATAATAATTGTGAGTGCTGTTTGGATAGAAAACCATGAAGGTACAGAATTGAGAAGGGGGGGTCTTATATTGAAACCTATAGGAAATAATGAAATATTTCAACACAAAACAACAAAAATAAAAGAAATAGCAATAAACAAAACCATGCAAAATAACCTAATAATGAAATAGTCCCTTTTGAAATTAATAATGAAAACAAAAGAAATGAAGAAGAAGAAAAACCTCCCATGCACAAGTCTAGTTGGGATGTAGATGCACCTATGTCATTCTCAGCACCTTTTATTAGGGCTCTCATGGTGGGGGTATGGGATTCAGCTTGGACCTCAAGAGAGCCACAAACAGTAAGTATAGATGGAACATAGAAGGCCAATAGTTAGTTTCAGTATAAGACGGCTTTAGGCATTCACACATCATCATCATCATCATCATCATAGACATAAGTTAGGTATGTTTCTAGATCTTTATGTGTATGTGCGGGCACAAATGCATTCATATAAGCATGCAGGTGGAGGTATATTTGCATACATATGTGGGAGTGTATAGAAACATACATACAGAGAGAGAGCAAAAGACTGCCTTGTGGGACTGTTGCGAGAATCACAATGGGCTGCATGTGTGCAAGCAACGCTTCTTGCCATTGGCAGGATAAGTCAAGATTTGTGGGCAGAGCACAGTGCATTGGACAGAGCACCATGCAGTGAGATGCAGACATGGATCCCAGCTGGCTTGAGGAGGCATGTGTTGGAAACACCTGATACCAACCCTTACAAAGGCTTCAGTATACCACAGCCACCAAAACTTTACAGTGGTCTGGCAGGGCAAGAAATGACCTGCAGAGAAGGACAGGCCTCACTCTGTGGTGTATGGTGTGGGCTGACTTGGAGAGGGGTCTGCAGATTTCTCCAGTTGTTCACATCATTTGGTTGGAGCTACTGCAAAGGAGTGATTGGCAGCCTGGATGAATCACAAGCGGGAATTTAGATTGCTGGGGAAAAGCTCAACAACCTCAGATATGCAGACGATACCACTCTAATGGCAGAAAGTGAAGAGGACCTAAAGAGCCCCTTACTCAGGGTAAAAGAGGAGAGCGCAAAAGTGGGCTTGAAGCTCAACATAAAAAAACTAAGATAATGGCATCCGGCCCCATCACTCCTTGGCAAATAGAAGGGGAAGTCATGGAAGTAGTGACAGACTTCACTTTCCTGGGATCCCAGATAACCGCAGACAGTGACAGCAGCCATGAAATTAAAAGACGCCTTCTCCTTGGGAGGAAAGCAATGGCGAACCTAAACAGCATTATAAAAAGTAGAGACATCACCCTGCCAACAAAAGTCCGCATGGTCAAAGCAATGGTATTCTCAGTAGTCATGTATGGCTGCGAGAGTTGGACTATAAGGAAGGCCGAGCGCCGAAGAATAGATTCTTTTGAACTATGGTGCTGGAGAAGACTCTTGAAAGTCCCTTGGACTGCAAGAAGATCAAATCAGTCAATCCTAAAAGTAATCAACCCTGACTGTTCCCTGGAAGGCCAGATAATGAAACTGAAGCTCAAATACTTTGGCCATCAAATGAGAAGGGAGCACTCACTGGAGAAGACCCTGATGCTGGGAAAGATTGAAGGTCAAAGAAGACGGGGATGGCAAAGGATGAGATGGTTAGACAGTGTCATAGATGCAACGAACATGAAATTGAGCCAACTTCCGAGGACAGCGGAAGACAGGAAGGCCTGGTGTGATCTGGTCCATGGGGTCGCAAAGAGTCGGACTCGAGTGTGCAACTGAACAACAACAAAAAACCAGTCCCCAAAAGCACTGATTGCACAAGTTCAACAAAGCAGTGCAAGCCTTTATCTGAGACCAGGCTGATGGAGTAACCAAGCAGTCAGGCATTTGTCACACACAAGGCAGCCTTCACAGGCTGGATGATGTGCACCTCTCCAATGAGGGCAATGATGTGTGGCTAAGTGATATCAGAAATAGATTTGTGCATAAATTGCTGCCTCCCTAAATATGGTGGCAGAATGAAATGAGCTCACCTGTCTAGCTCCTCTGCCATTTAGTTATTGAGCTGGGGAAGATAGTATAGGCTTATGCAGTGGTGGGCTCCCTGAATTATCCAAAGGAGGGTCTCCATAAGAGTCACATGAAGTTGCCTTATAATGAATCAGACCATTGGTCCATCAAGCTCAATACTGTCTACTCACACTGGCATCAGCTCTCCAGGATCTCAGGCAGAGGTCTTTCGTATCACCTACTGCCTGGTCCTTTTAACTGGAGATGCTTCAGATTGAACCTGGGGCCTTTTGCTTACCAAGCAGATGCTTTACCACTGAGTCACAGCCTCTCCTCAGGGGACTCAGGGGTGTGGGGTATGGGGTATGGCGGCCACCTCTGGGGTTCACATGCTTACTATGCTCCTAACAGGCTTCTGACAGGCATGAATAGCAGTAGTCAATGCTTCTTGCTTTACAGCTGGTTCTCAAGAGGCAGGTTCACAGCAGTTGGGCAGGCAACAGTACCCCTTGTGCCCCAGCCATGTTGCACCAGTATTCAAGGAATCTGGAATGAATAAAGATGTGGCCTGATTTCCCCACTATGGTATTTCTGTACCATCCTGTCTACTTTCTCTCTGATCCGGTCTCCACTTCAGGGGCAAATGGAATGTGACTTTCCTGTAAAGTTTTTTTTTTAATGTCATAGCTACTATGTCCTATTCTCCAGTCTTTACTTCAAGTAGTATCCCATCTGTCCATGTACTTTCCACTTTATATTCAGAAGTACATTTCTTCAAAAAGTGATCTCTTATAATTTTATTTTCTTTAAGAAAATGATCCCTTCAAACAGTTTATCTAATAGCACAAACAATAATACTATGGAAAGCCCGATTAGATATTGTACATGTACATTTCAACAATGGGGGGGGGGGGAGAAGCATCAGGAAGTCCACATGCAATTTTATGCAACACTAACCACTGCATAGAATACAGTGTATCATCCCAGCAGTTTATAATGCCATGTGAAACACTCAAAGGGTTATAAAGGGTGGTATGGCTTGCAACAGATGCAAGAAATACAATGCATGTGCTTTATAATAAAAAGGATTTAATGTAATAAACACAATATATCTATCAAGAGCAAATTTCAGAACTGCCCCAGCCCTTTGATGTCTGGAATGCACAGTCAGATTTTCCACCCATAATTTATCTCCATCAGCAAACAACTGTAAGAATTGGATCTTTAGAATTTATTTTCCATGACCAAAGGGGAGACCACTATAACAGCATTTTTGGAACAGAAATTATTTTCTACATAAAGAGATAAATTTCTCGTGCAAGACTGTGCCACATTGACTTCTACATTCTTTAACTTTCAAAATGTGCAATTTTTAAATAAAGAGAATTTCTCTAAGCCAGTTAATTATAATCAGTCTTTCACAAAGTTACTCCAGTCTAAACCCATTGATTTCAGAGGGGTTTAGACTGGAACAAATCCACATAGAATTTCATAGAAAGTCCCACTGCTGTCAATGGCATCATAACCTGGTTAGCTGGACCATCATCGTTGATAATCTAACCATTAAAACATTAAGCTGCATAAGTTAAGAGGACAACTTCATATTTCACTAGCCATTAGTAATAGCTTGACTTAACTTTCCTATTTTCACAAAAGCTTTAGAAGTTTTGTAGATTGTTTTCTACTCAAACTCATACTGTTTAAGGCACATGTCTGAGCTAGCTGTCAATTCAGGTATGGACAACTATAAAATGTATCTGACCCACCTGTACTGAAAGCATGCTAGGAAAGTGTAGAGATACCATGGAATCACCAAACTATCACACTAAAGACTAGGGCTACCACAAACCTCAAAGCAAACAGGTATAAAGTATGACAGGCAAATACAATATGTTTGACAGCCACAATCACTCATGAACCAAGGCTCAGGTGTCCTCACCTCGCCACAGTCAGACACAAGCAGCTGTTGAACAGCTTTGCAACTGCCCAGTGGCTGTAGTGATTCAGCCTCACAAGGAGTTTTTACATCTGTGCAGTAAGTGAAGTAGTTTCTTCCCCAGGGTCACGGATGTTCAAGACAGGTAAATTACATGACAGGGGAATAATATGAACCCCATAAGGCTATGTGAAAATACACATGCATGAAATGTCACCAGGAATATGGAGTTAAATGAACACCAAATGGTGAAACTTTTTATAAAAATATACTGTTCATTTATTATTACTGGCTGGTGGATTCATTTACTAGTTGTTTGTTTATATAGTTGACTGCTGAGTGGTGAAGTGTATGAAGTGGAGTTTGTGAACAGCATGTGAAGGAGGGATAAAAACTAGGACTCCCAGTGAGGTGTGTGACAACATCCCTGTGTGAAATATGGTTAATTGTATTGTACTCTTCTAATACAGAAAAACTAACCTGACAGAGTCAAGATGGTAATCAACAGCTAAACCAGGGGTGTTGAACTCATTTGCTATGAGGGGTGGATTTGACATAAATGATACCTTGTCAGGCCAGGCCAAGTGCCTCATAAAATGTAATGCTAGATAGTGGAGATATAAACTTTATAAATGACACAGACAAACACAATTAAAGGAGGTTTTTTTACTTAAAACACACTTAAAACATTAGCACTCTTGCAATATTTTGTTTAACACTGATAGCTGACACCTCTTGCTCTGAATTATTGCATCACAATCTGGAGACAATGTCTGTGCTGCAGCAATCTTGAGTATGCTGTTCAAGTGTGTATCTATAAGTTGCAAACCTACTTTTGAGCCTAAGACCCAGAAGAAAACATGAAATGGCTGGGCATTGCGAACTTTTGTACATAAGTTGCTTCATGTGCTAGTCAAGAACATGTGAAGGCACCGTGACACAGACTGAGGGCTATGCGTTTGTCTACAAAGCTATAGTCTTCCCCAGAGAAATAGCTACAACTCCTATGAGGCAGTGCAAGAATAGTGAGACAGCAATGTATAGTGTTCAGTATGAGCCTACTATCTGGGAAGTCTAAGTTCAAAATCCCCATTCTACAAAGGAAATGTGCTGGGTGAACTTGGTCTGGACACACACATTCTCAGTCTAATCCACCTCACTGGTTTGTCGTTATTCCTCCTCTAAAAAAGTTCACATTGCTTTCTTACTGAGAAAGACTGGATCATGAGGGCATGAATACAGTGAAAAGGGGGAAGGGAACACAGTTGCACCCAGGAGAGTCCTGGCATAATGAGCCGAACAAAACTCTCTCTCTCTCTCTCTCTCTCTCTCTCTCTCTCTCTCTCTCTCTCTCGCTCTTTGGTTAACGCTACTATGGTATTTCTGGCTACTCCCCAGGAGACGAGGAGGAGGAGGAGCCTTAGCCAATTGAGGGAAGAAAGGCTTGGCTCAGTAGCTGTGCTTTGTGACTGAGAGAGCCTGGCTAAGCAAACTCTCCCTCTTTTCCTCTCTCCCCCCAAGGAAGGAGGAGGGGGAGGAGCCTCGGTCAATGGAGGGAAGAGAGGCTTTGCTCTGTAGCTCCTGTGCTATTAAGAGAGCCTGGCAAAGTAAGCTGTGATGCAGACGTAAGCAAGAGAGAGGGAGAAGGAAGCAGACAACAGCCAGTTGCTTGTGGGCCACATACAAGCCCTGTTTGATGCCCCTGAGCTAAATAGCCAGTCAAAAAAGTCAGCTCTCTTATCACAACCAGCAAGCAAAACATGAGCTAAGCTGGTAGATGTTCAAGCATATGGAATACTAAACGAGAGAGGCAAAGTTCATAACTTCCAAGTTTTTTCTTACATTGGAAATGAACAATATTAGAGTTCACATAAGAGATTGAAAAGATACAGGAAGAATAATGCCACCATAAAAACCAACTAATGCAAACCTTGCCATGGAAAAAGCCAAGTTACTTTAGAAAAGCTCAATAAAAATGGGCATATGACAAGCATATACTATTGGAATGATGATAGGAGCAATTGTACATATACAGAACTGTTGAAAGGAACATCAGCCACCATCTACACAAAGCAACAAATAAGGCCATAATACAGGAATGATCCCTGTAGTGTGCTACATTTTTTAAGGTATATAATTGTTTACATTCCTGCAGGCCCATAGGCAGAATTTGTTGTTGTTGTTGTTGTTCAGTCACACAGTCGAGTCCGACTCTTCGCGACCCCATGGACCAGATCCCGCCAGGCCTTCCTGTCTTCCGCCATCCTCTGAAGTTTGCTAGAGGACAAATGAGTACAGTGGTGGCGAGCACATCATTATTTTACTTTATTAAAAACAAAAATAAGGCCCATTATGGAAATAAATACAATGAGCTCTAGAAAGAGGCTCTGGAAAAGTGCTCCAACCTTGGGCACTCAGCATCAATTTGCTGTGATGACCTAAGCAGGGTATAATGACACAGAGTCCACCATTTTCTCCAGAGGAACTGATCTCTGCTACCTGAAGAACAGTTGTAATTTTGAGTAATCTCCAGCCCTCACCTGGAAATTGGCAACAATGGTTCCCCGGGAGGAAATGGCTGGTTTGGGGGTGGAGTCTATGGCATTGTACTTGTCTGAGGTCCCACCCCTCCTCAAACCCCACCCTCTCCAGGCTCCACTCCTCAAATCTCCAGGAATTTCCCAACCTGGAGGTGGCAATCCTATCTCCTTTCCAGCCAACTATCAACCTACCTTTATCTGCCCCTCTGACTTCAGCTTTCCATCTTCTCCCCCTCCCTCCTAGAAAGCAGTTGTAATTCTGAGTGATCTCCAGCCCCCACCTGGAAATTGGCAGCAATGATTCCCCAGGAGGAAAAGTACAGTTTTTTCACTGCAATGAAACCCTGTTTTACTGACAAAGCAGCCTACATCATTCTCCTCTCCCCCTTTTGACTTGCACAACAACCCTGTTTTACTGACAAAACCAAGCTTGGTTGCCTAGCAATTTTCAGTTTATTCTGACAGGAAAGTAGCCAAGTGGGCAGTGGGCAGGGGAGGGGTTATGCTAAAAGTCTGTGACTGGTCCAAAATCACAGCTTCTACAGCAAGAACCTGTGTCTGGCAGACCCTGCTATGCCTAGGGTAGCCAACCTCCAGGTGGAGTCTGAAGATCACCGGGTATCACAACTGAACTCCAGACAACAGATCTCTTCGCCACCCCCCGGAGAAAATAACTGCTTTGGAGGGTGAACTCTATGGCATTCTGTTCAGCTGAGGCCTCTCCCCTCCCTAAACTCTGGCTTCCTTAGCCTCACTTCCTTAGACACAGAATATCCAGGAAATTCCCAACCTGGAGCTGGCAGCCCTAGTCAGGACTGGCCCCAATGAGTTCCTCACAAAGGCGTGGAAAGGGTTTCCTTCCTTTGTCTTTTTACTGACAGAACCAAGCTTAGTTGCCTACCAACAGCCACTTAGGGAAATGTTAGTCCCACAGAGGAGCCAAGCAGGAGAAGTGTCTTTGTCAGGAGAAAGAGCCATTTGCCAGTTATTCTGACAGGGAACAGTGGCTGAAGTGGGAGTGGGCAGGGAAGAGGAGGAGACCCAGCACCCAGCCAATGGCACGCAAGTATTCTTGAGTGGTGGCTGACAGGCCGATGGCTGATGGAGTGCATTGCACAGCCAATGGGAGAGCTGGAAACAGCCAATACGCTAAGAGGATTATTATATAGAGATGGGAAGAGAAGCTGGGGAGGTTCCCCTCTGCAGATACAGAGATTGACTCTCCCCCTCATTGCCGAGCCCAGTTAAAAGAGAAAACAAAATTGTTGCCAGCACCAATTCATTTCCACCATTTTACGGAGATTTTAAAATGCTGTGATGCCCCAATCCATGGTGGGTTTGTGGTGCAGAAATCTTTTCCCCCACCCCAAGTGTTTTCATGGGCCAATACAGCTGCATGGACACCAGCACACACTGTAAAATAGTCATGAGTCCACTTGTGAAAGGCAGAATACAGAGGCTGCTGCTGCCACCCACCCCCTCTGATTCCAGCCACCTTTGACCACTCCCCACCCGGGCTAAAACAGAGCCCCCCAAAAGCTTCTTCCTTAATGTGCAACAGTGCTACAGATCTGAAGAATCCATGACTGGCACAAGCTAGCAAGCTAAGGCAGCAAAAGGACTGTGTCATGTGCTTCAGAGCACAGCCAAATCAACTCCTTTATGCAGGAAGCAAAGTGCAATGGGAAAGCCTGGAAGGGAGAAAGGAGTAGGGAAAAAGGAAAGAGACTCTCTCCATCATTTAGGAGGGAGGCAGGAGGAGGGAAGGAAATGCCCTTTCTCATTGGCAGAAGACTTGTGACAGATTTCACAAACCCTAGTGCTGATTGGTGGGGCATAACAAATGATTGGTGGGGCCATGCCCCTTTGTGCACCACTGTGGATCTAGCCCTCCATTCCTGCCCTTTTCAGTATGAAATTTCATGCAAATAATGGAAAAACCTTACTTATGTGAAGAACAATCGCTACCTATATTTGCCTGCCTTAATTTGAGGTGTTCAATTGATGCCCTGCTCTTGTTGCCCACATAAACAGTGTTGAGACCCTCTGCCAAGAAGCTGAGAGCATAGCAACAGTTGTGATATATGGTGACCATATCCACTAATCACAGAGTGGCATGTTGACGTTGCCCCTATATCAGATACATATGGAAGCCTCTAACCAACACAGAGCAAAGTCAGCCTGCATCCCTGATAGGGTTGCCAACCTCCAGGTGGCACCTGGAGATCTCTCACTATTGCAATTGATCTCCAGATGACCAGGATGACAAAGATCTGTCCCACTGGAGAAAATGGCTGCTTTGGAGCATGGACTGTATGATATGACACTCCCCTGATGTCCCTTCCCTCCCTAAACCTCACTGTCCTCAGGCTCAAACCCCAATATCTCCAGGTATTTTCCAACCCAGTGCTGCCAACCCTACTACCTAATGTCACCTGGGTCCACCCACAGAATAAATGAAGGAATAAAGAAAACATACTAACTGCCACTGTTTAGTGGACTGGGAAATATCCAGTAGGAGCCCTGTAAATGCCCCACTCCTGTGAGATCCACACATGGGTTCAAATCCCTTCTAGTTCAATTTATTGTAATTAGCCATTGGCTGTTACAAGGTTACAAAACTCTCAACAATAAAAATACAGATTATGAACAAGCTATAGGCTAATATCAGAATATACAGAAGTACCGAAAGTCAGTAGCAAAATGTGACTAATTTAATATAATAACCTAGATAATGCCCCTTCCCATTGTCACCTTGGAGTGAATATTCTTTGCAGCAAGGGCAAACAATGAAACTTTGTAAGAAACATATGCGTCAATGTCAGATAAAAATGAGATTTGATCCTCAACTGGGTATACACTGAGACAAGATAAAATACCTGTTAAAAATTTAGCCCTTGGACTGGAGTACAGTGGTCAAAAGAGGATATAGTGAGGTAAGTCCTTGAGTACATAGGTACCACAAATACATAGACGATGGGCCAATGGAGTTTGATTAAAGCAGCCCTCCAAAACTGCCATTGGCATTGATTTAAAACATAGAGAAGTAAAGGACAGTCTAAGTATGTATTTGGAGATGTTGACTAGATATAGAGTTCTAGTATGGTCCGATTTGATTAGTTTGTACCATGGTGCTGCTTTTGATTTTATAAATCTAATTTCTAAATTGGAATTTATCAACTGATGTTCCCAGATGATCATCGGGAATGGAGTATCTTGAACGAATGTTGTTAAGAAAGTCATGGCGCTGCGAATCTTTGGCTAACACCAGGTTAAAGGATTGGTGGCTGAGGGAATTAGTTTGTGAGTTTTCCATTCTTTTCCAGTATCTAATAATTATAAGGTATGTCCGAGCCTTAAGAGAAGGGATACCAGTTTCAGCTCTCATCAGAGCAGCTGGAGACCCCTTAGGGAGAGCTAAAATGCACCTTAAAATTTATTCTGGACTACTGCAAGTATGGAAATACCCTTTGGACAAGCAAATACAGAGTTAAGGAAACCTCACCACTCCAGCCATATCACCCAGACACCTGCAAAGTTCATTTGTGAGTAGAAAGCTTCAACCTTCCACCATGCCAGGATACAGGTCCTGTACCCCAGGAGGAGATTTTCCAAGGATGGAAGACTTATACTTTTGGAGAGGCACCATGGTTCAGTGGTAGAGCATCTGCTTTCCATGCAGAAGATGCCAGGTTCAATCCCCAGGCTCTCTATTTAAAAGGATCTGGTAGTAGGTGGTATGAAAGACCTCCACATAAAAACCTGGAGAGACACTACCGGTCTGAATAGGCAGTACTAACTCTGATGGCCCAATTGTTCTGATTCAGTATAAGGCAGCTTTGTATGTATTTGTGCAATACTCAGAAAAGCAGCAACAGAACACCCAGCTCCATATTCCCAGAAACTATTCCTGTCATCTCCTCAGAAGTCTGCTGGTGAAAGTATTCATGAAGTATGAGGGGTTTAAATCCCATTAATGAGTATGCCAGGAATAAGGCAAAGCCCAGTCATTATCTCATCATCAGCAAAACAAAAGGAAGAGAAGGAAGAGAATCCACCATACACAGAATGGCACACCTCAAAGATCCATCCCAGTACACATGTAATGCCAGTAGGCTAGGACAGAACTAGCATATAAAAGCCTGTGGTTAACTAGGTTAGATAGCAAGTAGAGTACTCAGTGGGCGATTTCACACTAGAGCTGCCTCGCGGCGCAGCCATCGTTTGCCCCGACACTATTTGTCAATTTCACACCCGAGGCTGCGGGGCTGCATTTGACCCGCGGCTTCACCCAATTTCCTCCACAGTTTCATGATCCTCAAAAACCAGGATCATGAAACTGCGAAGGAAATCGGACGAACCCACGAGTCAAAATGCAGCCCCGCAGCTTCAGGTGTGAAATTGACATGTTTGTGGCGGGGCAAACAGCAGCTGTGCTGCGAGGCAGGTCTAGTGCAAAATTGCCCAGTGTCTGTTGCCTAGAGTTGGATTTCCTCCCCAGAAGAAAAGCAGCCCTTTGCCACTAGAAAGCACCAGGAAACAGAAGGGTAAAAGGACTGCCATTCAGTCATAGCCATCATTCTTCAGCCCTGTGGGGAATAAGAGTGTATGAATAATTGGTTTCCCCCTCCACTATGCAGTCCGATTGTGTGCAGGCAATTTTAGAATCAGGGCACAACCCATCTCAAACAATAATGAGCGTCCATGGCCAGCATCCCTACTCAACCATACTATGAACTGGCTTGTCAAAAGCAAAATGCTTTTGAAGCTGATGGGCAGTGGATTCAGGATAAGAGGAAATGCTTCTTAATCTTAATCAGCAAGTTATTAAAATGTGAGAGGATGTAATGATGGCCATGGGCCTAGACAGCTTTAAAAGGGCCTTAGACAGATTCATGGATGGTGACTAAAGGGAACCTCCATGTCCAGAGGCATTAAACCTCTTAATACCAGTGCTAGGAGGCAACATCAGGGGAAGGTCTCAGCCTCTATGCCCTGTGGTTGGACCTCTAGAGGAACTGGTTGGCCACTGAGTGAAACAGGATGCTGGACTAGATGGACACTGGTTTGACTCAGCAGGGCTCTTCTTATGTTGTTATGTTCTTAAGATGGACCATAAGGAGACACCATCCATCATCTTATCAGTATTAAGCCTATATCAGAGTAATATAAGCCCATTCCAGATGTTTAAAATGTGTCCAAAGAGAATGTACAGTGAAAAGTTGGATCAAGCTGTGTCCACATCAAATACTCATATGGGTAGCATGCATACAAATGATTGAGTGTAGGGCTGTCTCCATGCAATCAGGAACCCCGAACAGTAGAGTTTCAAATGTATAAAGAGAATCATACAGCTGTAAACATGTTGGCTCAGTGCCTATGTTCCAAGCACATTTGAGCAGATCCCTTTTGCCATCATCATTCATCAAACACATTTTGAATGCTTTTAAAGGACTGCAGATACGGTCAACAATGCTAAACAGATAATCAGACTCCACTGTAAGCAAAAAGGAGCAAGTAGTAAGGTGCCAACTGTTGCTCTTCGGCAAGAGCAGATGCCATCTGAGATGCTTCTGCATTTAACAAGGTCCTATTTACTTCCAAAACAACCTGGAGGATCCAGAGCGAAATGTAGATACTTATTTTATTGGGGTTGTCTTTTGAGCCTAGTTGAAAAATGGTACTGGGCTACTCTTGAAAGCAATATGTATCTTGTTGACTCATGGTGCTGCAAAACTGCTGTAAAATTGCCATAAAGCAAGCTGCTGAAAGGCGTAGCAGCAGCAACATTAATAGAAATACCATTGTTTTAGAAAGACAGCAGCTATACCATTATCATCAGGCAAGAACAGTTGATAGGCAGTAGGATCTTCATAATGCTGTTAAATGTACTCCTGGCAATTAATCTGTTAAAACATTCTGGAGAAACTATAAAGACAGCCAGGCATCCAGTCAGCCTACAGAATATAATTATCGCCCTTCAAAAGTGCATATCCAGTTTCCTTACTCTTTGAATGAAGATCCATTTATACTGAAAGGAGGGGGGAAAACGTGCTAATGTATGCTGAACAACCTTTTTGTCTGAACAACAAAGGCAAACCCGTGCCTTAATATCAATTCACAAGTAACAAAGTCCTTTTGGATAAAAAGTTGATGTCACACATGTTGGAGAGTAATCAAAGCAGACACAGGAAGTTTTGGGTGGATGGATTCTATAAGCACAACCCAAGGGGAAAGAATTGCTGTTTTTTCTAAAGAACAGCCAATGCTGCTTCAGATTGAGCAGATATGGCATGAGCTGAAATGCTTTATCTGAGATGTTACAAGAAAGAATTTCTAATAAGACTTGGCTTGTTTCTGAGATGAGGCCCAGTTGTCAAATTTGAATACATTGTTAGACTCTCACCCTCCCAGGTTCAAAGTATTCATGTCAGCTCAATAAGTAGTGCGAGTGACTCATATTCTAAATCATAAACCTCATATATTCCTTTAGAAGATTCAGTTTCGAATGCATGCTTGAGAGTTAACTGTTACAAGCAGTCAGCTATATGATCCATAATGGTTCCTTTAACCTACCTTGGGCCCTGTAGTTTAGCATCATGGTGGCAGGTACAAGCTCTCCCTCCTCTGCAAGCGCACATCTCCATGCCCCCCCACCTTGAAACCCAAACCAGTCCAAGCAGTAAAGTAGGACATGCAGTCCTGCAGGACTGTGGATCACACCCAGTTAGCTCTGGAAGATGGGAAAGACTGACACACACTTTGCCCAATGCACACAAGAACTTTACACAAAAAACCCCGAATCACTCATGGCTGCAACATCCATCCTTGGTGGCTGACATCACTTAATGCTTTCCTTTCTTCAGGCAACCCTTCAGAATCCTCCTTCAAGTTGTTGCATGCTAATATTTAATTTACCTCCTTCCAACCTATGCATTCGTTACAAATCACATCTTTCTAGATCTCGTTGTATTGCTTTCACAATGGGCTTCACTGCTAGTAACCAATAATAATAATGAATAAAATGGATTTTTAAAGATCATACTCACAGATTAATTTCTATTGCGTTGAAATAGTAGGGGGGGATTCTAGATGAGAGAATTCCATTGCTTGCAAAATGCAATCAGGAGCCTTGTAGAAAGTATTGTTTTTCATCATTCCCTTTAACAGTGAGAAGGTGGCCCCATGCCAGTCAGTATGGGCCAAAACAGGACCACCCACAGGCAAAGAGGAAGATTCCTGTTTGGCACCTGGTCTGCTTAGTTTTATGTACAAAGTAAAAATATTTCATTTTTTCCCTCAAGCATTTTTATTCTTTTTAAAGAATTGATTCTGACTTTTCTTTTATATATAGCATACTCATGCTGCTTTTATTATCTTTTACATTTTTGTACTTGATATTTTAAACTGCTATTTTGATTTATGATTAGACTATATTATTGTTATTGGCAGTTTTATTTGTGTTGGTTTAAGCATTCTTTGAAAGTCTAATCTAGAAGATGCTTTGAGGGCCTTTTGGGATTAGAGCTGTAGAGTGATTTTTAAAATAAAATAAATAAATAAATAAATAATTCCCAAATGCCCAGGAAAATCCCCAGATGTGCAAAGAAAAAAAGAATTTCACCCTGACCTGGATAGCCAAAGCAAGCCTGATCTCATCAAATCCTGGAAGCTAAGCAGGGCCAACCTAGCAAATACTTGGAAGGGCGACATTCAAAGAATATCAGGGCCAGGACGCAGAGGCAGGTTATATCAAGCCACCTCCCTGAAATGTCCTTGCCCCACTAGGGGTCACCAGAAGTCACCATGATGTCCAGGCTTGCAAGCACAGACACATGGACACATGCAAAATACTAACAAAAAAATGAGGGGGAAAAAGAATTTCCATTTCACCGTTCCCACCAAAATGCAGAGCCAGGACAGTGACACCCGGCAGCCAAAGAGACAGGTACAAGTTCTCAGGCTGCCCAGTAGACATTAAGATAAAGGGAAGTGAGTGAGCTGCCACTTGCTTCCCTTCATTCAACAAATGAGAAATAGTATTAACAAGCGGGGGACCTGCAAGGACTTGCTAGAGGCATCTTATTTTCCTTCTCCCACTATTTCCTTTTTCTCCTCTCTGAAAACCTTCATAGCCTCTTCAATTTCTCCCGCATGGTGTTGTTAACAGCAAACTCTAATCAGGAGACCAGGTTTGATTTCCCACTCCTACACATGAAGCCTGCTGAGTAACCTTGGGCCAGTCACAGTTCTCTCAGAACTCTCTCAGCCCGATTCCGTTTCCGGTACGGCGCGACGATGGGCGGGTCTCAGCTCGCGCTGAGCCGCCTGTCCACTTTCGCTTTGTTTTCGGGGCTCCCGGTTGCTGGGAGCACCCAACCAGTCAGCCTGGAGGGCAGGCTGGAGCATGGGGCTTTTTTTCTGCCCCCCCCCATAATCGGCAATGCGGGGGGGTGTCCAGGAACTGCCCCGAAGCAGGAGCGTTTGTTGGAGCAGAACAGGGCCGCCATGTTCTGCATAGACGCGGCCATCCGGACTTTTTAGCTTCATGTATATTTCAAAATAACTAGTTGCAACGTGGAGGAAAGAAGGACTGAGACAAAGAAGAAGTGAGTTTAAGGAGGAATGGAGAAATATTCCCCAAAAGAAACGGCGTCCAAATAGGTGAAGTAAAACGGCTGGGATTTGTAAGGGACTAAATTGTAAGTTGAGAAAATGGTGGGGGAAGAAAAAGACTTGGAGAGCACGGAGATGGTTGACAGAATGAGGGGCTTAGAGACTGTCGGTAATTTGCGAGCCCAAAAGAATTGGCCTAAAGGGGAATGGTTAGTGAGAGAAGAGGAGGGATGTGAGGAAGATATGGAGACTGAGGAGATTATTTGGGAGCAGTTCCTTAGAGCGATGAAAGAGGCTGTGATAAGAGGCTGTGAAGAAGCTTGTGCAGATATAAGGAAGAAATATAATATACAAACAGAAATAGAGGGAAAAGAAAAGCAGGAACAGTGTGCAGGGAAGAAGGACTCAGAGGAACCAGAGAAGGGAGAAGTAGAGGATAAAGATGTTGGCAAGGAAGACAAGTTGGGTGACTGTGGGAAAGCTGAAGGCTGGATAAGGGAAACAGCAGACTTTGGGGGAAATCCGTTGGATGTAAAATTGGGACGGTCAAAGGAAAATAGACAATGTTTAAAAGCTGCACGAAACAAGGAAAGAAACAAGATCAGACGAAGGAAAAGGGCGTGGAAGTTTTAAAAAGATAACAGACCCCGGAAAGCAGAGGGACCGAAAGACAGAGAGAGGAGACATGGAAGGCAAAGCACGTTGAAAGAGCGCAGACATATAGACATGTTGAGGTTGAACAATAGACTCCAAATGCTCAAAAAGAATAATAAGCTATATGAAGGAAAGAGGATTTGTATCGGTTATAAGCTTAAAATGGAAACTGACCTAAAATTTATTTACCAATGAATTAATGTATTGTAAAGTTCTTTTTTCTATTATGTGGAAAGTTTGTGGTGTATTAGGTGGTGTGTTTTAGTGAAAAAAGATGAAGGTTAAGGATGAAGGATTATTTGTATAATTTTACTGGAATGTGGTAGATGAAAATTAATTAAGTTAAGAGAGTATTAGAGTGATGGTGTGTATGGAATGTGTAAGGTAAAATTGATTATATTTATTCTTAATGAATTGCTATAAAATGAATTATGTATAATGTGATATTAAAATTATATTTAAAGGGAATGAAATTAACTATATTTAAAAATGATGAAATGATGAAATGATAAATTATTGGGGGGATAAGGTTAATATAAAAGAGAGGTTTGATTTGGTTGATGATAAATGTATGAAATATTTGATGCAAATTAGGAGGTCAAATTGATTTAGTAGTTTATTCAGTTATTTATGAATATATGATGTTTAGCTTTGGTCAAGGTTGTAAATCTGTGGAGATTGGGAGGTATAAATTATAAGATAAAATGTGAAGGGGATGATTAGGATTATTTTTGAGTGGGTATAATGTTCAAGTAAATATAGTGAATGGAGATTAATTTTGATATAGGTATATGATCTGGTGGTGGTATATCTAGGTTTAAATTTTTCATTGGTAAGAGAGAATAGTTTGATTGTGTTAAATGATGGCAAAAAATTATCCTTGGTACTTATGAGTAGTGAGGAAGGTCAGGTTAAGACTGAATTAAGATAGGAGTAGGCGTGGTAGTTTATAAAATTATACATTCATAAGAAAATAGTTAAAAAATAAAATAATAATGTTAAAAGTAAAAATAGAGATAAAGGTTCTACTAGAATATTAATGGAATAAAAAAGGGGGAAAAGATAAAAATGTTAAATAGGAATTTAAACCCTATATTAAATACAAAGAAATGGCAAGACTTAGGAGACATAGGAGATGGGATATTGTACAAATGCGAAAGGTTTACAATACAGATAAGAATCTCGGTATAGCTCTGATCCTTAATAAGATAGAGAAATACAAGTTCTCAGTTAATAAAAAGTGAATGTTATGAGGAGAAAAAGAAAGATATCATTTAGTAAGGATGTGATAGACAAGTTACTCTGTGTTGCCAGAAAAAATATATATGTGTTGTACTAGGAGTGTGTATGTAATTAAGCTAATGATCTTGTATTTGTATATGATATAGGCTTATAAAATCAAATAAACAGAGTTATATAAAAAAGAACTCTCTCAGCCCCACCAACCTTACAAGGTGCTTATGGGTACAGGACTCTGTTGATTACATCACAATTTTTGTCCTCACACAAAGGATGTGCATTCGGCTAAGCCAAACTGAATAAATACCCAACAAATACCTTATCAGTATTTGTCGGGTATTTATTCGGCCAAATCAGATTCTCTAACTGGATTCGGCAAACCGATAAGGTGATCCCTGATAAGGTGTCAGCTGTTAGGTTTAAATGGCATGCAGGGGAGCCAATCTCTCCTCGTTTCCCCAGCCTGCCTGCCACTGAAGGTGAGCTGGGGAAGGGACGGGAGGTACATTTAAATGCCCTCCTCACTTTGTTTTCTTTCCCAGTAGTTTGCTGGGGCAACCAAGCCGGGAAGGAATGCCCCCTTGATTGTTCCTCCTTTCTCTAACTGGCCCAAAGCCACAGGCCATCTTTTCTCCCTTCCTCCCCAATCTCCCCAGCATTCATCCAAACATTTCTCTCTTCCATAATCCCTGTAAAGCCATGCTAAGTAGAGAAAGACAGTTTACAAAGATAAAGATTTTAGTCCTCACAGATATTATGTGTAGTTCCTGTGACTCAGTGATTGAAATGCAGTGCCTGGCCACTGGACAGGGCCATACGGCCATGAAGAGTATTCTAGAGGTAATGACCCTGCACTGGCAGACTAACATCCTAGATGATCTAATAGGCCTTTCCCATCTTTAATTTTTATTACCTTATGGACTACATGATGTCTCTGCTTAATGTTTAGGTGGGGTGGAGCTCATGGCAGGTCTTTACTGCATTGCATCGTGCACATGTGAAGCTGAACAGCGTTTGAAGTATAGCAGCTTTGTTGAATACAAAAGTCCCTAAATTACAATCATCTCTGGAAGCCAGTTTCCTTAGCAAGTGGACTATGTTTGTTTAAATTCATATTTCAGCCAGAATGACATTGTATCTAGAGTGTTCGCAGCTGAAGGGAGCTGGGGGAAAACACATAAATCCTGCTGGCTCCTTTGTTGATGCTCCTGGAAAATGAGAACATAAAGACATTTGTTTTACCTTATTTAGGAGCATATAGAATCAGAAGTTGGAATGAGTTGGGCCACTTGACCTTTTCCTTTTAGTTTAGCCAATTTGCAATCTGCCTATTCAGTACAGCAAATGTGGCTTACAACCACAATGTTCAGATACGGCCATCAAAACTCATACAGCCTAACTTATACTAAAAATCATTAACGTAGTTTAAAAGTGCAAATAGCATGAAAACATATAACCCTTGGACTTAGAGCAATGTAGAATCATAAAAAGTGACTCCAAACAATGGAGTAGTACACCTATCTCATTAAAACTTCATGCGCTCATAAAAAGGTCTCCAAATGCATTTCTAAATAAAAATGGCTTACATCGTTTTCTAAAAATCTGAATGCTTAGGCAGACTTTTAAGAACATATAATCACCAAGTTAACACTGAGATCAACTTGGCTACTTGTCAGTGGAACTCCATAGCACTACCTTGCACAGCCACTTGATGTGCAAATATTAACAGCTCATAAAACTTTTCTTCATGCCATGAACCATGAAAAGCTTCACCTACTGATTTCTACAGATGAAGCTGTTGGAGGCACATGAATAAGCCAGGTCTTTTTTTTTTTCCTCCTCAACTAGCAACCCTGGAGATAATGGATTGTATCCAATGCATGCATTTCCATAGGTGCAATGCACTGCATCTGTGAAGCACAACTTTTGCAGCTCTGCCCTCTCATACAGGCCTGAAATGTCCCAGTCCTGCTCCTGAATTAGACAGGACCTCCAGGGACAGGATTTCATGGGATATTTCAATCTTCATACTCAGCAGACAGAAGTCCTTGAACTCATGGAAACACTAGTGGATCTATCTCAATATATTAATTTTTCAAACACGGAGATCCCTAACAGAGAGTGGGCAATTCGTTTGTTTTCATCCATAACTGTTAAACTGGCGGAACAATGACTGGATCTTCCCAGATACTTTTAAAATAGGTAAATTACAGCCTTGATTCAGCTATGGATGTGCTTCAACAACAAAAAAATGTGTCATAATTTCAGATCTGGGTTTTGGGAGAAGGAGTTTTACTATTTGTTTGGGACCATTTTTTTCAGTGGGGAATGTATACAAGGATCTGGGGCAGCTGTTTATAGAGATAATGGCTGTTTTTCAATCAAAGGTCATCAAAGCTGCAACAGAGTGGGTGCTGCCTATTCTGTAAGGATGTCCAAAATTCAAATGAATTGGGCCAAGGGTTTGAATTCTATTGGCCCCTGAACAAGCTGCCCCAGCTCTTTGTTCTCCTAGCTGTAGTACTTGTAAAGAACAAAAGGGCTCTGCACCCACAAAGGAGGGAGTGGTAAAGAACTGCAGTTCACTGTGGCTTGTCTCAAAAGGTGATTGGCTAGGAGTGCCCTGTGCTTCTCCCTTATGGGGACCTAACCAGCAGGCCCATAGCCAGGTGGAGCTCCTGGGGCAATACTCACTCCTGAATTTGCTATGCCCCCTCCCAACTACCTCCCAGCCCCACCCTGCCCCTGGGAGCCTGGGGCAACTGGCTGATGACTGCACCAGATGTGGAGCTTGCCACCAGTAGATGCACACAGAGGCTGGTTGGTCTGGAGGGGGCAGTTCCTCCTCCCCAGCTACCCTCCCAGGAAGGAGGGAAGGGGGCTGCCATGGTTGGTTCTCTGCCAACTGAGCTCTGTCTGTCCCTCTCTGCAGCTCCTTTGTGGAGGACCTGTTACTTTAAATGCACCTCTGCCGAGTGAGCTAGACAGAGCGTGTCCTCTTGGCACCTTTGTGCAAAAGCACAGCTGCCCACCTGGCTCAGCTGTCCGCTTCTCCTCCTCCTCCTCCTCCTCCTCTATCCCTCTGGCTTGCTATCACCAGAAGCCTTGGAAGGCCCTCCCCCTGCTCTTTTACGACAAGTTCCAGCATCCTCACTCCCTTGCCAGGAGTATCCTGTACAACAAAGTGGGGGGGATGGATGCATGGAGCAGATGGAGAGGCTGCAGCCAGGGGATCTCAGAGCTCATGGGTGGGCTCTGTTCAGTCCTTTGGCACCCAAGGAGAGTCTCCATGGCAGGGCACCTCATCAGCAGCCAGTTGGCCTGCTGATCCCTTTAATGCATGTCACAGGAGAGGAATTGGTCCCTGATCTAGACCAGGGTGGTCATCTGCTGGTTTGGCCTCCTTTCCCTTTCTGCCAGCTCTAGCAGTATTTATTTAAATCATCACTAATTAGATTAGGCACTAATACAATTAATGGTTATCTGATTAAGCTCCCTGCTCCTGGTGTTTGCACCCCCCAAAACAAATTCTGGCTACTGGCTTGCCAACGAGAAGGGAGGAATACATTGCCCGGGAAATGAGTGGGATGAAAGAAAAACACAAGTACATGCTGCTTTGCTGGTAAGAATCTGAACTTTTTTTCAAAAAAACCCAACAACATTGTTTGGGGAGTGGGATTTCATTATACCTTGATCCCTGGATTTGTATTAATGTTCTGGGAAATCCATGTACCAGCAGTATTGACACATATCTTTGGCTCGGCAATTTTATTATGCGCACTGCTATTCAAACCCTTTGTGCTCCTTATTCCCTTCACTTTCCTTCTGTTCCACATACTGTTTGGCAGGGGTATCAGAGATAACAGCAGTATAATCAGGTCTTTTAATGTATTCACCAATACAGAGTACCAGCACCTTTTTTGGGAGGGGGCTTTCACAAGTCCTGATCCTGCCTCACTCCACCACAGAAAGGGAGTGAACCTTCAGCAACAGCCTAGTTGGGATCTGCAGATGGAGGAAGAAAATGGTGAAAACTGACATAACCTTATGTATGAATGCTGGCATCTTTTTTCTTTTCTTACAAAAAAGCACCATGATTGTGAGTTTTTAATACTGTGGGTTCATGGTGAACAGCTGAACTGCAGGCATCCTTGGAATGGGGCTGGAACTTCGGAATCATAGGTCCCCTTGGCCCAAATAGATTCACAATCTGGGCTCCTTGCCTTGCTCCACCCTCACAACCATGATTGGTCTCTTGTCTCTGTATACATTTCCTTTACTGTAAGAGCACTTTGTCAACACAACAAAGCAGTCTTTTCTCTGTCCTTGCTGATCCTGTAAGGGCTTCCCTAGTTCCTTTGCCCGGCCACACCCACCTTACTTGCCTGAATTATCTTTGTGGAACTGACCTCAGTCTGCCTCTGTTTTTGCCTCACTCTTCATTTGGTATGTCCCAATCCACCCACTGAAGAAAACCTAGTCCTTCAAAGATCCATCACTTACTTCTCTCTCTTCTAGTGGACCTTTCAATACATGACAGTGTTTGGCTTTCTCCCATCTAAACTGGTCTTTTATTCCCCCCATAAAAGCTGCACCATTTCTGAACAAGCTGTGATCAAAATTAGTACTTGGTGTTAGAATGTTCACAACTATTATTTCATTTATCCTCCACCTTTTTTTCCCCATAATGGAACCCAAGGGGGCATATACAAATGTCAAGAAACAAAATTCAAGTTTTCTAATTGTTGGTCTTCAAGGTGCTATTGGACTCAAATTTTGTTCTACTACCACAGACAAACACAGCTACCTACCTGATATAAGATTCCATGAAGTCTCCCATTCAGGCACTGACTAGACCCTTATCTGCTTAGCTTCAGTAAGGTTGCTTCCTATCACCCACTTGGACCTTTAACTATGATATCCCCATCAACAGATACAGGCAAAATATTAAATGGAGAACAATTCATTTTGCTGTACTGCTATGGTAACAGGTAAAAGGATTTGAGTGCACACCTGTAACATATAATGCTCACAATAATATTCCAGTTAGCAGATAAAGCTCATCTTCTTTCAATACCCCGTTGTTGTAGGTACAGATTTTATTTTGAACACAGCCATTGCTTTGAAAAAGGGGTAAAGGTTAAGTAAATATGATAGGATCATGTTTTAATTCCCTAAGAGGTTTTTCTGTGGCTGACTACTCAGTTCAATTTGCTTGTTCAAAAACAACTGGGTTGACCCAAACATTCTGACTAATAAAGGATTAATGTTATACAGCTTTTTTTCCTCTAAGTCAAATTGATATAATTAGTAAAGCATATGTTGCCGAGAATTTCCCAGTAATGTGTTTGCTACATACAGTTTTTACCACATATGAGGAAAAAAGGGCAGATGGGGAAGGACACAAGTAAAGAGAGGGTTCTTTAAAAAATATTCTTTGGGGAATGTATAATCTTTGTAAATTTTCAGGATCTTTAAATAGGTTTAAAATAAAAACAAGAAACAAAGTAGCTGTGAAAGATAACACAACTCTACCTTATTAGTTAAATTTGATTTCAGGTCAGTTTGAGAGTATTTTTCCTTCAAACTGTTTTTCTTCAAAAAAAAAAATCTGCCAAGATAGATTTACAGCCCCATGCTATTATGATAGAGCATACACAGTGTTTAACTTCCAAAAGACCACTGCATACTCAGTGGGGCTTGGTGTAACATTTACCTCACAAGGTTTGAGTCAATCCTTCTATTAAAAAAGGATCACAGGAAAAGAGTCCCAGTGTGTTCTAGCACAAATAGGGGTGTTATAGTGGTTTTATTTATTTACCTCATTTATATTTCAGTTTTCTCATTGTGACTTAAGGTAGATTACTAAAATTAACAACCAATAATACAATAAAAACCAGGGTGACCTGGGTTAAAAGCACCACTCATCTATCTGAGTTATCTTAGACCCATCATTCTCTCTCACCCTAATCTACCACACAGGCCAAAAATCAAATTATTAATTAAAAAAACAATGCAGTAAAATTAACACCGCAGCAGTATTAACTAACCTGAGTCAAATAGTTGAGATAGTTCCATATACACAATGAAAACATGTACCGTATGTAGCCCTGCCTTAGACTTCAGAAACAATGGAAAAGTTCTGTGTGGAAACGATCTGTGTGAATCGATAACCAAATTTTTCATGGTTCCCAGCACTTAATCACTGGGAAAAAAACACTCATAGGAGTGAAATGGTAGGCTGAATGGATCCTGTTAATTTGATATATCCTTTAAAATGGGGACATTAAGAATATCTTTTGAACACTTTAACTTCACTTATTTAATGGAAATAAACATACGTTCCCCAGAATACTGTTTTACTAAGTATATTTCCATACACATTTACGTGCACATTTCTCCCCTGCTCCTTATGGAGAACACTAACAAATGCCACAGATATGCAGGAAACAGTTTGCAGCTGAGACAAGCTTAGCACATTTCCTACAGGTTCAGCCAGAGGGAGAATCTTTCCTGGCTCCCATGACAGAAATTATGCCTTTGAACCACAAGGGTTTCCTCTTGAATACTGGCTGAACATGTATAGGGGCCAAAGTCCAGCCACACCCACCAGACAGGGGACTCTGCTAATTGGTTAAGACCTCTTTAATGTCTGGCCACCATTTGGCAGACCCAAGAGGCAGCTGCAGCACTCATCTCAATTTATAAGACACTCTTGATTAGCACCATATTTTAATACAAGGCCAAATCAAGTTTTAGTGGAGCCAAACATCTGTATTTGCACATTCCTTTAGAGGAACCCTGTCCTTTCAATTGCAGAATTTATTTGCTCTCAAGCTTTTTGGAGAACACATGGTTTAACCTGGCTTTTGTTCTTTTCCACACACACACACACAAATACTCCACCATGAACATTTGGATCTGCAGCTACAGAGTGCAGGCACAGGGCTTAGTAAGAAGAGGTCTTGTGGAGAGACACAAAACACACCACAGAACATATGGAATAAAAACCAGGCCACAGCTTTTATTGATTACAGACCAAGGAGCATTGGCGAAGCATGGGGGAGGATCCTGGAAAATCAAGTGACCCACCTGCCACTTGCTAACTGTTGTGTACCGACCCGACCATGTGCGCGATCAAGTTTCAGCTGGTCCGCACGTGGTCATGCAAAGAGCCTGAGCTTCGCTCCACCAGAACAATAGACAGTCGGATCTTAGTTCCCCTTCCAGTCGGAAGACTAAGATCCTAGAGTTAACTCAATCGATGTAAATAGACCTATCACAGGTGTTGGGGTGTGTTTGGGTGTGGTTTTGCTGCTGGTGGGCTGACAGGGTGTGTAGGTCCGATGTCTTTTGGTGGAGGGTGGACTTCTTGCCGTCTCCCTGGGACCGGCAGACCTGGGCGATGTGCCCCTGCTTTCTGCAGGAGCGGCAGACGGCATCCCACAGACAGCAGGTCCAACATTCGTGCGCTTCTCCGCAGCTGGTGCAGGAGCCAGAGGCCTTCTCAGTTGCTGGGCCCAGTGATGCTCGGGAGCGGGGGGCATGGTGAGACAACTGGCACACCTGGAGAACCTCCTCCTCATCCGAGATGTCCAAGTTCGGAGAAACAGTGTGGTGGACTGCTCATCTGCTGGATCCGTGGTGTGCCTTCTTGTAGGCCACTGCATCCTTCAGGACCTGGTCGAGGGTCAGGTCCTCATTGTTGGCAGGTTTGTAGTGCGACTTCAGCTCTCATAGGCCCACAAGGAACTGATTCAGGAGTGCCTCGCCCAGATGTGCAAATGTGCACTGGGTGGCCGCTCGGCGGAGCCCCACCAGGAACTCCATGGCCGCCTCATCTGGACCTTGGACTCTTGCAAAGAAGTCCAGGCATTCCTCAAACTTCGTGGGTTTGGGTCATTAAGCGCCTTCTTCAGCACCTTGAAGGACTCTTCCTTAGTGGATTTCAGCAAGATCAGGTCTTTCAGCAGCCACAGGGTGTCAATGCCACAGGTGCTGACCAGCAAAGCCCTCTTCCGCTCATCCTCAGTGACCCGATAGAAATCGGGGTAGCCCTCCAAATGCTCCAGCCAGGTCTCCCACTGCTCGGGGCAGCTGATATCAAACTCTGGAAGGTTACCCTGAGTGGTGGCCATCTGAAGTGCTCCACATGGAGATGCTGCAGTGTTCAGGGTTGTCGGAGAAACGGGACGCGAGGCCGCGCAGGATCCGTTGTCAGCTGCGCTGGGTGCATTGCTTGGGAGTGGAGCGATGCAAGGCGCGGTGACCGGAGAAGCGGGGCGTGGTGCGGTGCTGGAAGCGTTGTCAGCGATGCGGGGCACGGTGCTCGGATCGTGGTTGGGGCGCGATGCAGTGCTCGGTGGTGCAGCGTCTTGTTCGTTCATGAAGTCATGCAGATCCCACCTTCATCACCACTATAAAGTACTGGGTCTGATGCATGAAGTAGTGAATCAGTTCATAACTTTATTTGTAGATCAGGAACAAGACACAGAAGCCGGCTCGCAGGCCGGCTTATATCACACAGCAGAACTATCACCAGGTAATGAAATTGCCCCCCGATGGCCTTAATAAATTGCATGCAATGGTGCTCATTGAGGGGTCCCTGTGCCGCATGGAGCTGGACACCAGGTCATCTTTTTCAATAATTTCTGAGGACACCCTCCGTCAGCTTTGCCTGCGGGGGGGGGGGGGCTGAGGAAGGCCTGTCACCTGTCGCTCCGGGACTTTCAAGGTGGCCTATAAGGACTTCAATGGACTCTTGGGCTTGCTGGTGGTGGGAGGCCGGCTCACAAGCTTGTTAGGACTGTCATGGTTTGGGCCCCTGGGTTAATCAGGTTGCCCAGCCAACTTTCGCCTCCGTCTGCAAGGAGTTCCTGGCCATGTTTGATGGAACACTGGGCCATTTCAATGGGTCCCCGGTCACGTTGGACCTGGATGCCACAGTGAGGCCCATCCAGTTGAAGTATTGCCACCCTCCCCTGGTGCTCAGAGCTAAGGTAGAGGCAGAGTTGGATCGCCTTGTTGAACAGGGGGTGCTGGAACCGGTCACCAATGCCCAAAGGGAAATGCCAATCGTCACGCCAGTTAAGCCCAATGGTGATGTACAAATCTGTGCCGACTACAAGTGCAATCTCAATAAAATGCTCCAGGCACACGCATACCCCGTGCTGGCGGTCGTCCACTTCCTGGCGGCCCTGGCAGGGGTGAGAATTGTTGGTAAACTGAACCTGGCACAGGCGTACCAGCAGCTGCCAGTGGACGTGGCTACCACCGAGGCAAAGACCATAGTAACCCACAAGGGGGCATTTAAGGTTCATCGGCTGCCCCAGACCATGATGCCATCCCCAAGGATTGGGAAGTGGCCTGGGGATTCTTCCCAGAGGACCCAGTCTACACCCAGAATTATGCTCAGGGCCCCACATGGGTTCTGGCTAGGGTTGTCTGAGTCACAGGCCCCCTATCATACGAGGTCTCGTGTGAAGACGGGCGACTCTGGCGGTGGCACATCGACCAACTGCGCTGCCGAGTGCTACCCATGGATCCGGAGGAGGGCGATGGTGAGTTTGGTTCCCCACTGGCTGCAGATGAATCTGCACCAGCAGCTCCGCTCCCAGAGGCACCAGAAACCACCATGGACGACCGCATATCCGCCAGCCCAGCAACCGCGGAGGAAAACACGGAAGCAGCCTCACCGCTGCAGCCTCCTCCAGCAGCTCTGCCACACAAACAGCCAACAGCTCCAGCCACCCTGGAGCTACAGCACTCTTCCCGAGTAAGGAGACCTCCGAGCTACCTCCAGGACTATGTGTGTCAGTGTGCTCTGGACTATGGGGGGAGGAGTGTTGTGTACCGACCCAACCATGTGCGCGATCCAGTTTCAGCCAGTCCGCATGTAGTCATGTGAAGAGCCTGAGCTTCACTCCACCAGAACAATAGACAGTTGGATCCTAGTTCCCCTTCCAGTCGGGAGACTAGGATCCTAGGGTTAACTCAATCAATGTAAATAGACCTATCACAGGTGTTGGGGTGTGTTTGGGTGTGGTTTTGCTTCAGGATATAAGCTGGCCTGTGAGCCGGCTTCTGTGTCTTATTCCTGATCTACAAATAAAGTTATGAGCTGATTCACTACTTCATGCATCGGACCCAGTACTTTATAATAACAATGTCCCTCAGCCTGCCTGCTGGGGGAAAAGCCTGGGAGTGACAAATATTACTGGTATCACAAGGGTGTCTGCTGCTGAGTGGTACCAATTTGACACCTGGGGTGAACCTAGGAACAGCCCCCAAGCTGGGCATACTGCATGGTGGCTCAAACCCCCAGACCCCTTAAGGAAGTTCCCAAAGAGGGGAGGTGAACAAGCAGGCCCATCTCCCCCCCCAAGGATCTGCCCAGATGCGCAAAACCACCAGCTGTAACAGCAAAGTGTTCATACACAGAGAACCCAAAAAAGGGGAGGATGGGTGCTGAACCTACCAGGCAGTGCAATTTAAATAGCACTGGGCAGACTCTACATCACTGCTGCATAGAGCTGGCCAAAACTTCCAGCATCCAAGCAGGTCAGCCCCCCAGATGCCATGGGGCTGGCCAGCGCAGTCACCTGAGGTGCCCACC
Source organism: Gekko japonicus (assembly GCF_001447785.1). Classification (NCBI taxonomy): domain Eukaryota; kingdom Metazoa; phylum Chordata; class Lepidosauria; order Squamata; family Gekkonidae; genus Gekko; species Gekko japonicus. Next base: position 1,300,754 of record NW_015159713.1, read on the forward strand.
TTTGCCAACTATTAAGCAAAGGGCAGAGGCGGCCTCCTCCAGACCTCTCCCAAGCCTTCATGACAATCCGGCCCTCTTCAGGTGAGCCAGTTTCTCACTGGCACCTTCCAACCTTCAGCTCTCAGTCAGCAAACCACTTTAGGCATCAAAGGAGTTCCAGTTACTCCAGTGGAATTCTCTCTCAAGTTTATCTACAGCCATAAATGTATCACAGAGCACAGTTAACATATTGGGAACTTTCCTATCATGCCATTATCTCTATCAACTCTATATTAAGCAGACTGTATTTTCCCTTTAACAAATATTTCCCCAGCATTGCTAGAAGCACTGCTTATTTCTAGCTTCACCAAAACTCCAGTTGACAGAATTGCTTGTCAGTGATTTTCAGTTAGCAACAGTAACAGTCTGTTGTTTTCTAGAGTGTGGTCTTCATTGATGTGAGGGGATGGTCCAGCATTAACTGATAGTTTCTATAATTCATAATAGAATCTTCTGCAACATGGAGGGGTCCATGAAAAAATATTCTGGCAGAGAACCAGTGTGGTATAACAGTTGATTAGATCAAGGGAAATGGGATCACTCCCCTGCTTGCTATAAAACTTACTGGGTGACCCTGTGCCAATAATTCCCTTTCAGCCTAACATACCTGACAGGCTTATTGCAAGGATAAAAAGGAGAAGAGGAGATTTATATACATTGCTTGGGTTTCTTGAAGAATGGCAGGATACAAATTCACTAAAATAAGTGAAACCCAAACTGGGGTAGATCCAACTATCCTCTAAGTGGCTCTTCCTCTAATGGGAGAACCACTTTAAGTTAAAGGTTAGCCTGGAGGAAGACTTCCTTAGCCTGGAGGAAGACTTCAGACTTAGTCAAAAGGAAATATGAGGTATAAATATTTTAATAAGTAAACAACTAAATGAGTAAATTTTGCTCAGTGGAATGATGATGGGAAACTCCACTGTATTCTATGGATTGCTTTGCTTTTCAGAACCTTGTCAGTGGTTTCTCAAAACAATGGTGGAGAGTCTTGAAATACAATTGTCTATGAAGTGCTCCTTTGCAGTCTGGAGTAGCAATTCTTGATTGATGTGTGGTGATGATGAAGTCAAAATACACTGATAGTTCCTGTAACCAACCACAGCCTCATCTGCAATGTAGATGGTTCCCAGGGAGATATTCAGGCAAATATATCAATAAAGCACGGGTTCCCTGGAGGGTGAAAATCACTGGCCTAAAGAAATAATATGGTATTTTATCCAATGGTTGAACCAGCAGAAGGTGCTTACAAAGTTTGCTCTTTTCTTTCCTGAAGCAGGTCTTGGTGACTCCTAAAAAGGCATTGACGTGATGGATAAAAAAGCCTTTGGGCATGGGAACTGCAGCAAGGAGGAAGAATTAGGTGTAATTGTTCTTCACTTAATTCTTCTCCTGCCAGAGAAAATGCAGCAGAACAAGCTTTCCTTTGGCACTAGGTATTCACTTGAGAAAAGACCTTGTACATGTATTGCCTTCCTTTCCACTCAAGATTTCAGACAAAATTTACAACTTAAGCATTGGTTTCTAATACATTAATCAGAACTGAGTTTTTAAATCTGATCATTAGTTTTCATTCCCATGGCTAATAACCAAGATACATTTTGAATGAGAAAAATTCTATACTTTCTGTTTCAATACTGTATAATATCATTCTTCAGGGTTCATTGCTGATGATACTGTGCTACTTTATTCAAGGGATATCAATTGAAACTGTGCTGTGTTAGTGGAATTATTGCCTTCTTTAACCCAGTCACTAGATACAGCAAATGATTTTGCAGCATTATTACAGCTAAGCATCTGTGGACCAGGCATGTTGAGAACCAGTGACACACAGGTTTTCCTTTACATGAAAGCTGTGCCCTCTTGCTGAATTGCCTCCATAATATTGTTTGAATTTTGGCTCAAATACTGTCCTAAGCAGCTTTGTAATTTATGTACTGCAACTTGTGTGGGCTTAAAATTGTACTCACAACATTGTTTTCTTTTTTCCTTCCCAATATCATTTATTAAACCACATGTGCCAATATGTGTGTGTGACAGACTGTCAAGGGTTAATGCCTCATGGAGTTCAAGAACCTTTGAGTGACAGGCTATTCAAATGGAATTCTGTGGAGAACATAAGTTAAGAAATAACAGTTGAGAACTGACAGTTGACGAAGGACAGTTTAGCACTGACTGAGAACTGGGAAGGAGGCTAAAAGAGGAGTGGGAGGACCATGGAAGATCCCCATTCAAGCCAAAAAAGGGACAGAGCTTCTAGTTTAGAGAAGTAATCCCTGCTCAGTGAAAAGGGATATATCTCTTAAGAGAGGAATGATCCTTTGGTTGGTGTATAGAGAAGGATTTTGGGAACTTAGCTGTATGTCTCTGCCTTCAAAACCTTATGGGTCAGTGAAACTCGGGAGCTTATGCTTGAGTGTTTAGGCAGACACTGAAAAGAAAGCTTCTCTCCTCAAAGTTTCAGAGACCTTGGTGAAAAGCAAAAACATCTATATGTTGGCAACAAATTGTCTTGAGACTGTGTGATTACAAAGTTACCTCAGTTTTATTATCAGTTTACCTCATACAACCTATCCCTGATTCCACCTGACCTATTCCCCTTCAAGTTAAATAAAATGTTTTGTTTATTTTGAACTTTCAAAAGCCTCTAGTGTGCCATTTCAGAAGAATAAGTTAAGAAGGAGATATTGTCCCTTCCCTCAGTTCCCTGGGCTGGGCCAGCATATAATATATAATAATGTCACCGGGTGGGACAGCCATAGACCAATAAAAAAGAAGAAAATAAGGAGAGGGGCTCCTCAGCATGAAAGAAGAAACAAAGGGAAAATCCTGTGTGCTAGGGAGGGAAGAGTGCATGATTGCCATAGCTTGGCAGATACTGACAACATGTTATCAAAAAGAAGCTTCTGCTGGTCTGTTATCAGCACTTAGAGATAAAGTTCCTCCTTTATACATTATTCTTGACATCTAGCATCACTTCCAGGCATGCTATGGACTGACATGCTTGGACAATGGAAAGTACCTTGGGGCCAGTTCACAGGCTGGGTCTATCACACATGAATTGTGAGTTTTCCTGAATTCCTGTGCATGTGACGCCCTATATGGATCTCTGCTGTGGCATGTTTGGGCAAAGAGCTTCAGCATCAGTTTTCTGACTTGAAACAGTCCCAGATGGTGTGCTATTTGGTTTGTTGAGGAAACACGCAAGTTTACATGTCTGTTTACCCACTGGGTCAAACAGCATGCCCCCAGAACTGTTGAAGGTCAGGAAAATGGTGCAGGGGGGAAGGTTGAAGCCCCACCGGTGTCCCAGCCTTCTGACTCCGTCTTCAAAAAAGCTGTCTACATTTGGTTTCGTTTTCACACCTGAACAGTGCTAGCATACTTTTACACGTCCGCATATGTTTATTGCCCTTTTGTGGCGGCTCCACTGTCATTGCACCTCTGCACTGCTTTAAAAGAATCTTCTCTAAACAACATTCAAAAAAGCATAGAGAAAGACGGTGTCACAGCAGCACGAAACTGATTTAAAAATGCAAATGCAGATTCGACCACAATCTGAATCGGGCACTGCATGCAAGAAATTGAGGAGAACCCGCAACTCACATGTGACAGTGCAAGCGCCAACTCTTCTTTCTTGTTTATTCCAAGCCTTACTGAACCAATTTATCCCGATGCCTGTTAGCATCACAATACAGTCAGTAAACTCAAACCTCCTAATAGTTTTCTGGCTGCCAAGAACATAGCAACATTTAGGACTCAGAGCCAAATCAGATGAGACAATAAAATATTAGTGACTGGATCTCCAATGTTTCCCTCCTCTATAAAAGCAGCTGCAGAAGTGGACACTAACTCTTACCCATGACATTTTCCCCAATTTCAGATGGGCTTATGGAGTTAAAGTCTACCCCATTGTCAGAAATATGCATATTGCTTTTTGGCTTCTTTCACACATACTGAATAATCAATTTCCAATCCACTTTCAATGCACTTTGCAACAGGATTTTATTGTGTGGAATGGCAAAACCCACTCGCAAACAATCACTAAAGTGCACTGAAAGTGGATCAAAAGTGCATTATTTGGCATGTTGTCCAGGGGTGAAGGTCCCAACCCCACCTCTGCACTCACAGGAGAGAGGGAGCTTGGGTGTCTGCCAACCCCCCTCCTCCTGCATCATCTGAGGCCACTGCCAAGCTCTCTAGCATAAAAGTTGTACTTTGGAGGACTCTGCTGCACCCAGCCTGGTGACCATGGACCTAACACATGTGTGTGGTACAGATGACACATTTGGGCTTACATCCTCCTCAATAAAGCATCAGCTACCATATTTTCATGCCCATGTGATATGTGGCCAGGATAAACTTTCATCCCTATGCATAAGATTTTGCTTCTCTAGTACTCATATAATATCCAAACACACTTTCTCCATGGCTGGAAGGTGTTGTTTCCTGGCCAGGAGCTTCTTACTCAGGAATAACACTGTCTGTCCACTGGGCCAATTATAACTCAATACTGCTCCCATACCCTTGTTAGAAGAATCTGTAGTTACAGTGAAAGGTTTTTATTTTTATAATAATACTTTCGATTTATTGATCGCTCTTTCCCAACACCTGCGGGCTCAGAGCAATTTACAGTTACTCTTTGACAATTGGACTTAGAATATTCGTGGGGGATAGGGAAGACAAACATACAGCATTTTTAATTACACACACATTGCAGCTAGCCGGGGCTTCATCTGCGGGCTGGATCAGTCATGTTCCGTGTATTCTTGTCAGCTGGCTGATGACGTCAGGGCTTCTTGATGTCGTGCCGCCACACTGCCACCGCCTGGCCAACTCACTCCACTGCAGGGAAGCCGAAACAGCTCTTTCATCTTTCGATCTCGCCACGCCTTCAGAAGACACTCGGCAGCTAACACCTTCCCAAAGGGAGTGATGTGCCCACGCCCTTACGGGTGGTCCCCAATTTATCTACTTGCCGAAGCTTTCGAATCGCTGGGTAGACAATGAGCTAGGACAAGGCTTGGCTGCTCACACCAGCACGGGGCTAGAACTGCCAAAGCTTGGCAGTTCAGATGTTATAGTTAAGCAGGGGGAAAATCCCCTGCGCCACCACTCCCTTTTCAGTGTCAGGAGCCTTTACTGCATCTTCAGATGTTAGCAGCACTGTTAACTTTTGGGAAGAAGTTTAGCATTCTGCTTCCTTCATCTGATCTAGGCTCAGTGTTGCTGCTGCGGAAAACCACTATGAGGATCACTACCAGTACAGCAAATGTCAGCTGGTGCGGGCATTTCAGGTCCAGAAAACATCACAGAGGAAAAGTTAAGCCACCTCCTCCCATGCTGTAGTCCTGGTCAGAAGAAAGTTACCCTGTGTAATGTGTAGTCGGGATGTCCAACAATCTGACATTCCTTATCTCCCACCAACTATTCTTGCAGTTTGCTCTGTCTCAATACCACTTTCACATATAACTCTAAAAGGTGTACGTGAACCTCACATACTTTTTTATATCACCTGAGAATTCTGTAAGCATGAGAGCATATTACAAAATAAAATACAACTTGTATCCAAACCAATGCAGATAGGGCATTAACTTATCATTTAAACAAAGCTGGTTAGCAGTGGGATTTTTG
>NW_015159713.1:1306480-1348179 GCF_001447785.1 Gekko japonicus
TTCAGCAGTACTTGTCATACCTAACTTAGATTCAATTTCTTTTTTATCTTACTGTTCAGGCTCTATTTCAGCAGAAAAGGTTTTCATTCAGCAACTCTATCACATAAATATGTGGAAACAGCCAGGAACAACTACAGACTCCTCTGCTGCCTAATCAGCTTAAACTGTCACTGCCACTTTCTGATCTTGTTTATCAGTTAAAAGGGCTCACAATGATTAACTTGTAATTATGTCTATCACTAATAATGATAATAACAGGATCTAAAAGAAGGATTCATAAATCCTAATTGAATCAGATGAAATACTTATATTGTCAAATCTTTGTTTTCACTGAGCCACAGAAGGTAATTCTACAGCAAAACCAATCTTGAAATAATGAGATCCAAAGGTATTTCCAAGCAAGAGATTCTGAAGCTGTTGTCTTTAAGAAATTAACCCTAGCATTTTTGGTGCTGTGAAATGCCTTCTTTGCCACATTGCAGCCCTGAATGTGTTTGTAGGATGTGATTGATGCAGACAGCAAAAGACTGGTGTCTGCCTGTGGAGCGTTTGCCTGCCCCCCACCCCGAGCATGAGGGTGGGGTGAGCCAATTGGGGCTCAGCACAGGAGCGCTGGCCGATCGAGGGATGGCTCGCTGGTCAGGGTCTGGCACCAGCTGCCCTCCCTCCACAGTTTGGCCCAGTGTGAGGTACTCACCCATCCACCCTTTTTTATATCATGTGGGATTAGCTAGGTGCCGGTTTTCAGGGCTGAGCAGGAATTTTTTGGGGCCTCACTCAGATGGGCTGAGGAGGGTTGTTGTTTTTTTTGCCTGCTCTGCATGGTCAGAGGAGGTGAGGTATAAATAGGCCTGGTAAAGATGTTTAGGCCCTAACTGGGAAGGTGGGAAAACCATGGGTTGAGAGGATCTTGAGTTGGCAAGCACCCTGAGATATCAGTGATGGGGGGTTCGTACTCGGTACCTATGGGATTTGCAGTCAGGGACACTCAGTTGAGAGCCTCTTCAGGGTTGGGGGAGTATATGACAAGCCTTAAGGCTTTGCAATCGTAGGCTGAAATGTGCCCTGCCTCCCCTCTATGCACTGGCATGCAGGCCGTGACAAGTTTAGGTTCAAAAGGATCCCGGCCCTGTCTGTGAGCTGGGGTGGGTTTGCCCTGTTAGGAGGCTTGCTTAGCAAGCACAATGATACTCATGCTTTAATGTGTTGGTGCAGATCAGCTTATGTATAAATAAAATTCCCAGTGTAACCCATAACTTGTGTTGTGTTTCATTTGAGGGATGGGCCAGCAACGTACAAGGCAGACAACCATACAAAGATGCCTTGTATTGAATCAGAAAGAAAACAAAGCTGTGTGTGACGCTATAATGATACTCTATAGTGATAGAGTGAATGTCGGGTAATCACTCTGAGATATGCCTTTTATATCTATTGCTTTATGAAGAATGTGGAGTTATAATTGCTCCTTCTCTGATGAAGACCTTGGAAACGAAAGCATTATCCGGAAACTTAATTAGAGTAAGAATAAGATTATTTTTTGACTTTATTCAATTTTTGTATTCTATACGTAGATAACTTTATTAAATTTTGTATGCTGTTAAAGTATTGACAGATATGTTTGTGTAAATGCTGTGAGTATCGTTATAGCTTCACACAGAGCTTTGTTTCCTTCTGTTCTTCAAGTTGGCAGCTGTGGTTCTTTCATTATTTCCACCTGTTATTGTATTGAATCAGATCATTAGTCTACCTAGCCCAACCACAGCAATTCTCCAAGGCCTGTGGGAGAATGTCTCTCGCATCACTGCTACGGGAATCCTTTAACTGGCCATTCCAGGGACTGAACCTGCAATCTTGTCCATGCAAAGAAAGTGTTCTGCCATTGAGATGTGGGCTCTCTGGCTGCAACTTACAGTTACACCATAGTCATTATAGTATGTAGTATCCTGAACTGGATAAACCAGGCTAGCCCGATCTCATCAGACATTGGAAGCTGAGTAAGGTCACCCCTAGTTAGTATTTGGATGGGAGACCACCAAGTAACACCAGGGTTGCAACACAGAGAAAGCTATCTAAGATATGCTGTGAGCCAGAGTAGTGTATTGCTTAGTGTTTTGCACCAGGCTGGAGAGATCCTAGAGATATTTGCACTCAGCCAGGTGATCCTGATCTAGTCATTCTCACTCTCTTGCTGTCTCTGCCACCCTAGCCTACCTTCCAGGGCTGTTGTAAGGATAAAATGGAAAAGGAGGAAACCATATATAACCATATCTTTATTTATTTAAAATGTTAGTATGCCTCCTTTCCCACCCAATTTAGGGTCTCTAAGGTGGCACCCAATCAAAACAATATAAAATTTCAGCTCCTACCTGCAGCAGGACAGTGGACATACTGCTGGTGGGCTGCCTTTGCCTCCTCTGGAAGGAAGAAGAACTGAGCTGTGATTTACAGCTGGGTCCTTCGATGGAAGGAAGTAGTCGTGGGGGTCGTGGAGATGGAGCAGCCAGTGGCTGATGGTAAGTCTGACTTCACACAATGACTAGATATGGTTTGGCCTTGGGGGCCCTGGGGTCAGGCAACTGCCTCTGGTTCCTCAACTGCCGCCCAGGCTTGCATGACACCTAACAATGCTGAGGCAGTGTAGACATGGGATCCGGGTCCTACGTCATCTGTCTCACAGGCGACCTGGGGTGGTTTTCCTCCTCAGCCACCAGCAGTTCCAGTGGCTTCCTGGGGAGGTTGGGGTTATTCAGCCCCCGGGTGATCTCTTATGACTCCTCTATCTTGGACCCATTCCAGTCCGGCTTCCACTCTGGCTATGGGATGGAGATGGCACCGGTCACCCTCACAGATGCCGGCACTTTGTAATGGCCATCTTCATCCCCATCCTCTCAGTCTTCACCTCGTGCTCGGCCCACCCTCCTGCCCTGTCTATAGTGCAGGCTTTTGCTGGTCATCCTTTTGCTGGGGGCCAAGTAGGAATTTTCAACCCTTTCCTGATTGGCCTGTTAGAAGGGTTGTTTTTGCCTACCCTGTACTGTGGTTCAATGGACTGTGGAATTGGCTGAGGTGTTGCTGTTAAATAGGCAGGTCACTTCATAGTTTGGTAGTATTCTGTTTTGGGGATGCTATGCAGCTTGGTGAGTACCATTCAGCAACACATTTGGGGCCTAGGGGTCTTGCAGGATCACCGCTGGGGCTGTGCAGCCCAGGGTGAGGAATACAGACTGCCTTTGGGATTGCCAGGATAGATCCTCCACTTAAGCTGTGTGGCTGGTGGGGGGGTCTCCAGGGCATATCCTATTAGCTGTGCCAGCCAGTTGCAAGCCACTTTGAGTTGGCTCCACCCAGGGGCAGAGTGGCTCCCCCGTTATTCAGCAAGGGATGGGTTGAGTACAACCCCTGGCCTTAACTTTGCCACTAGTTAACTTTGTCCTTGTTGTTCTGATACGTTAAGTTTAAATAAAGTGGCCCTTAATTTACCCAACCTCCAGGAGAGCCAGTTTGGTGTGGTGGTTAAGTGCGTGGACTCTAATCTGGGAGACCCAGGTTTGATTCCCACTCCTCCACTTGCACCTGACTGGATGCCCTTGGGCAAGCCATAATTCTGGCACAGCTGTTCTTGAAAAAATAGCAGTTTCTGTTAGAGTTCTCTTGGCCCCACCTACCTCACAGGGTGTCTGTTGTGGGGAGGGGAAGGGAAAGGAAAGGAATTTGTAAGCCACTCTGAGACTCCTTTGGGTAGATTGGTATAAATCCAATCTCTTCTCTTCTGTTTCTTCCAACAAGGGGGGGGGGAGATAAATGAATGTGAAAATATCTAAAATGATTAAATAAAACATATCAACAGAGACACACAAACAAGGAGGAGAACCAATGAGAGATTGTGAGGGAACACCAAACAATAAAGAAAACAGTATTTATCCACTGGTGGAAGACAGCGATAGAGGGAGAAAGATGAATATTCCGAGGGATGGAGTTCCAGAGTTTGGGCAACATGACTGAAAAGGTCCCTTTCTCACACAGCTACATGTCTAGCCTCAGGTAGTGGGGACACCCAAAGCAGGGCCTCTGAAGATGACCAGAGTGGTTGGGTAGATTATCAGCATACATTTAATATCTTCCTGTCACATCTGTTGTACAATTTCCATTTAATTCTGCCATGCATCATTTTAATGGTAAAGATGGGAAAGGCTTTGGCCATTGTTCTGCCAGCTTAATGTAGCAGGACATTTGGTACCCTTGTTTCTTTAAAAAAATTACATGGAACTGCAAGGCAATCTCCATTCAGTGAGTGAAATGTGACACCTTTCAAGAAAGTGGCAACATCTGTTTTTTAAAAAGACATCTGCTGTGGAAGTGAAGAAAGCTGCTTACAGATAATGAAGAAAGAATTAATTACGAGAAGGGCAACAGAATAAGATTAGAATATGCACATAATTAGCTTCAGCTAAGATGCCAAAACATGTCTTGAGAATCATAATGAGTTATTAAGAATTCTTGGCAATTCCTTATAAAGCAGGCGTAAGAAGGTATCACCATCTGTTTAGAACGTCTGTTGGGCAAAGGGCTGTAATGCTGCAGTTGATATTTGCCAAGAAAATGCTGGAATGTTTTTCTGCTAGATCCAAATCCCACATTGACCCCAGTTAAAAAAAAATGGTATGGAAGAAATATATAAGAGTGAGGATGAGCTTTGCACAACTGAAGATCACCATCACAGTGTGCCAGTGTGGAAAAGTTCTCACCTTTCACAAGGTTGTGGGTCTTTATTGGGATTCATGTTAAAATACTTAACAGTACAAATGGTGTCCCAAATAGGTTTTGACAGGAGAGATGATTTCTTTAGAATATTTTACTTGCAGAAAGCATTACAAAAATTATACATAATAATTGGTTGTCAGTAACGGAATAAGAATCAGTAGTGTATCCTACATAATAACGTTTATCACATTGCTCAGCATTTTCAGTGCTCAAAACCATTCATGTACATTATCTGGTTGTAATCCTTATGGCAGTCCTGTAAGGCAGGATGGCATTATTTCTATTGCAGTTGGGTTTCTGCCCCTGGGAGAGTGGCTTGGCTGAAGCCAACCAGTAATTCTGTGGAAGATGAAAGATTTGAACGGGGAATCTCCTTTATCACAGTTCTTTTTACCACTATGCTGTGTGTGTGTTAATCTAGGCAACATGATTCTCAAACATAAACGTTTTGTGTAGTTTGTAGTAGTGCAGCCAACACTGGGTGGAGAAATAAATGGAGATTTGGGGGTAAAGCTTGGAGATGACAGGGTTTGGGAAGGGGAGGAAACTGAGCAGGGTATAATGCCATTGAGTCTACCCTCCAAACAGCCATTTTCTCCAGGGGAATTGATCTCTGTAGTTTAAAGATCAGTTGTAATTCTGAGAACAAATTTAGAGGCCAGTGACACCTTTAAGACCAACAAAAGTTTATTCAAGGTATTAGCTTTTGTGTGCATGCACCCTTTTTCAAATACCAATTCTGAGAGTTATCCAGGCCCCACCTGGAGGTTGGCAAACCTATGTTGTGGCTGCTATAATTTTGCCATAGAATGGTAGAATTGCCTTCTAAGCATGATGTATATAAAGACTAATAAGATCATAAGCTTATTGGTCCAGTGCAGATAGGATTGCCAGCTCCGGGTTGAGAATGGTAGAATTGCCTTCTAAGCATGATGCCTTCTAAGCACCTCCAAATCTCCAGGAATTTCTCGACCCAGAGTTGGCAACCCCTGTGACTTGAAATCTCTTCCCATTTACCCTTTTCCCATAAAAGATCTTGGGGAGGCAGTCATTGTATATCCAAATGCTTACCCTGGACAGAATAACTGACCTTTCACATGCCATGCTAAGCCACCAGTGAAGTGAGGTTTTTTAAAGACTATTGTGTCCTAGTGTCTTGGATTAGGACCCGAGAAGCCTAAATTCAAATCCCATCTCACCTTGAGCAGGTTACACTTTTGGCCTCCTTCACTTTCTACAAATCACCTTTATGAGTGTTGTGGGGATGAATGAGGTAAAGATTATAAAGCACTACGTGCATTAAAAGGGCTATATACTGAGTAATAACCTTAGACAGGTAACCCATAAGCAGCCATTTATTGCATGGATGTGGTCCTAAACTCTGTTTGTGAAGAGGTTGTATCATGAAAAGAGTGTTTAGGTTCCCAGTTTGGAATAATGTGTCCCAATTCCTATCCAGTACCAGTTTATTTAATGAATCTACGTTGGGGCTCTACAATCCATAAAAGAGGGGAGATAATTTAAAACAAAGCTCATTTGGTGAGAAGAAAACATATGTGACCTTAAACCTAAAATGGCTGGTGGCGATCCCTTTCCGAAAACAAGACAGCAGCAATGGGGTCTTCTTCCAAGTACAGTGTTTACCATAGGGAGATGTCTTGACTTAATTCTATACTTTTAAACTGAAGAGTGAGTTCAGATCAATATGGCATGTGCCCCATGTTATGGGCAGAAGCCATCAGTGTGTTATTTTTGTAAAAAAGCCCAAGAGCATGGGATAGGCACATTGACTAAGTGAAACTAAGTAACTAAATAAGTCTAGCCATTTCTAAAAATAGCCTCATAACCAGCCATGGAAAACAGAGCTATTTCACACATAGTCTCCTTGAACGTCTCAGACCATAAGAAGCAGAGATGGAGGGAGAGAGCTACTCTCCAAATTCCATTTCCCATAAACCACAAGTACTAAAAATTTCAGGCCATTTGGCATGCCTACTTGTGTCTTATCTCCTCAATCAGCACCAAATGATTCAAGCTGTGAGCTTTTTCAAGGTTTTGAATACTGCCTAGCTACATATTGCAGCAGCAAGCAGAACGAAGGTCATGCAGGCAGCAGGGGTCTTATTCATGAAATGTACATTCTATCACATGAAGACTGGGCTGAAGTTGCTGGGATAGTAGTACTTCTTCTGTTGGTGATGGAGCTGATAACGAAGTTTGCTTGACGGATGAGGGTGAACAAGCTGAAACTGGAAGCAGACAAGACAGAGACAATGTTGGTGGGATAGGCAGATTTTCCTGAGTGAACATATCTACTTAGACTAGACAACTTGACTAATTCTGACCAAATGAAGGTTTTGGAGTACTCCTGGAACCAGCCTCACATTTTAAGAAGGAGGATGTTTCTATTGGTTGGAGTGTTTTCTATCATTCACATTTGATTCAAAAACTCTCCTCCCCTTCTTGATACATGCTTCCATAATCCCAAAATACCTGGAACTGTAACTTGTGAAGAATATAGTGGCCCACTTTTTTGAATGTGCAGGAGATGAATGCATGTAACATCCACTGGTTGCCTCTTTGTTTACAGGTGCCAACAGAGGTACTAATTCATTTCTTTATAGGTTCTTCATTTATTTGAACCTTCCCTAGTTGGACATGATAATCAGTTTAAGTCTGCTCATCAGCTACTTGTGGTTCCTTTCTTTTAGAAAGTCTATTTGGTCACAATTGAACCCTTTGGCCTTTTGATGATAGTGGCCAGAGCTTTTTGCGGCGGAAGAGGTGCCAGAATTCTCAAAAGGGAAATGAAGTTTTCAATCTGTATACTGAAAACTCATGAACTTTTAAACATTTTTAAAAGAATTTTGTCGAAGAGGTTCTGGAACTCCATTTCAGTGCGTTCCCCCAGAAAAAAAAAAAATCCTTGATAGTGCCTGTTATGTCTGGGCATGTGCAATCTTCCACTCAGGTTTAACTGCTGCTGGTGCAGTAGCCAGCATATGGAGGCATGCCTGGACTTGTCTGGCAGGCCACCTAGTAGGAGCTGGAAGCCCAGAACACAGGCAGGCAGGATCCTGGAGCCTGCCTGTGGATTGGCCCCTGGGGGCAGCCAGCCAATCTGGAGCCAGGAGGCCATTTGAACTCACCAATTGCATGGGGGCTGGGAGTGGCTTAGGGGTATATAGTTAGGGCAGTTGCCCCATGTAAAGCATTCCTGTTGAGATGCAATAAACTGCTGCTTCTGCTGTGTTAAGCCCACTATTTAACAGTGTTCACCTTCTGGAATGGGTTATCAGAGGAGCACTTACTCTAGGGATATCCTGCTCCAACAAGCTTTTCCAGGATGGTCTTATTTTTAATCATTCTCTGGCTATTTGTGGACAAGAATTACTGACTGTGGTTTGTTATGGTTATTTTTTCTATGCAACTATTTTTATTGTTGTATTTCATTGTTAATGGAAATCATTTCAAGTTCAGTAAGATATTGAGTGCAGTACAATTTTAAAAAAACAAATGGAACTAGGCAACTTTCAGCGGCTCCATAGAACTGAAGGCCGAACAGCTGTGAACATATAGGGTTTGATTCTACCAGTTGTTCTGGGGGGTTGGGCTCTACATACAGTTTTGGGGGAAGAGGAGCACTTCTTCTCCACCACCGCCATGGTCCCAATTGGGATTGGGGCCCAGGTCTTTTAATAAACAGATTGAATGTCATCCCTAAAATAGTGGGGGCAACCCATGGTGGACTCAGGGAGGCTGTCACATCTAGTTTGGCTATCACCTTACCTTCTGGTGGGACACACAGAATGGATTTCGAGAGATGACTTCAGTGTTCAAGGAGTCTGATGTTGTTGCTGTTGTTTTTCGTGAATTATAAGCCCTCTCTGCACACAGCTTACTGCAGAGAATCTGAGCAGTCAAGCCTTTAAGACTAACTTCTGATTCGTGTTCCTGCCATACACACAGTTCTTTTTTCTCTGGCGTATTTTGTGTATGTATTCTGCAGCTACAACCAAAACCTGCAGTTTTTGCTAAATTGCGGTGGGAACATCACTTGTGATGTGGGGGGTGGCATCCAAAGGTTTGGGTTTTTTAAAATTTACACAATTTCCCTGCTGCAGCTGTGCAGTAACATCCAGTGAGCGCCTCCCATTTAAATCCCCCTTGTTCAGTTCTGTGAATGAAACATACTAGAGCAGCTGTGAAGCTTCCTTTTCTTATTGCCAAGCTCTAGTGGATTCTCTATTTTGTTACTGGCCACTGTGAAAAATGTGAAAAGGTTGACCTGATGACAGTCTTTCCCTCCCCCCTTAAAGAGCTTGTCAATTTCATTCCATGCTGACAATCCCCCCTTTTGTTTGCAGTCAGTACTGAAATTGGACACCAATGAAGGGGGGGAGGATAGCAGCTGAGTGGCTGCCCAGGCGCACCTGGCTCAGAGTGATGGGCAGGCAGGTGAGCGAAGGGAGGACAAGGCAGGCTGAGGAGGAGAAGCTGACACAGGAAAACTGCCACCGACTTGGCCAAATGCATGCACAAAGGAGGGGGCACACCACAGCCTCCCCTTTCCCACTTCCCTACCCCCTTTGGCTCACTGCTACTGGGCTTCTCCAAGCATCGGTGATCCATAGAGGGACACGAGCTCAGTGGTTGGCTGGCTGGTCTGTCAGTCAATTTGTGCTTCAGCAGCAGTGACCTCAATGTGGGCAGTGGAGTGGCCTCCAAGGCACAGCCAGGCACGGTGGGTGAGAGGAGATCCATCACACAAGCCTCTGTGCATGCATGAGACCTGCTACGGTGAGAAGCGAGTGGGTGGCTCCGGGGAAGAGGAAGAATCACTGCTGTGGCACCCACCTCACTTCCCTGCCTCCCCCCCCCCCGTCCGAGTTTAGCATTAAACTCATAATGGTAGACTCATGCAGCTTTTAAAAAAAATTAAAATGTAAACACATGTAAACACAGAAGACGCAGAGTGGCAGAATGACCTCGATGTGGGCAGGGAATGGCCTACAAGGGGCAAGAAGAAGGGGGGGAAGCGGAGCAAAGGAAAAGACAGTCACAAAAGCATTCTGAGAAATCCCCAGGGAAAACACGAGCGGAAAGCAAATTGAGCATTGAAGGGGGGAAATAGTGCAAACCTGATGGACATGCATGGTGACAGTGAGGGAAATGCAGAACGATAATAAAACCCCAGCAGTTATGTACAATGAAAGTGAGGGGAAAGACCAGTGCATAATAGACCATAGTGTGTGTGAAGAGGCTGCAGTCCTAGGAGTACGTCCCACTGGGTAGCACAGTCTTATTTTCTAAGCAGACATGCATAAGAGTGCACTGAAAGTGACTCAAAGTCCTAATTTTCTTCATATACCTTTTCTTCAAGTAAAGGTATTTAAGCACCCTTATAATAACGAGCCATCTCTATTTAAGCAATCCTTTTAGAGCAGTTGTGCATTTTCCAGCCTCAGGCTGCTTGGCAGTAGGGCTGCGCTTTCCCATAAGTTCTACCTAATGAAGCATGGTGTATTGGAGTAGCTGCCAGAGGAGGTTGCCCTTGCCCCAGCAATCCTAGGGCTGGCTCTTTTCTCTTATTTATAGGCACAAGGTGAATTCTGCCTCCCTGGTTGTAGTACTGTGAGCTATGAATTACTACACAATGTCCTAATCCATTCTTTGGGTTTCCCTCATCCTTTATTTTAAGGCATTCTTTTCTGTACTGTTTACATTTGTTCTAAATAACCCAGCTCCACCCTGTTTACTTTGTTTCCCATAGAACTTTGTTTAGCCAAAGCATCGTGCTGAAATGGAAATCCTAGTGGGAGGCAAGCAATTGCAAAACAGGACCAATTAATGAAAAACAGACGCTACAGATTAGTCTACACATAGCACCAATCCCAATACACGTAGTACTCCACTAATGGTATTCTTTTTAAATGGCATCATGGATTTGCACTTGTATGCAGTGACACTGGTATTTTATTTGCCTGTCAAAGAAATCTGGTTTTTTCCCTTCCGGTCCATCACTAGATGCCTATTTCATTAAACTTTATCTGTAAACCATCCCACAAATTATGTATCTGTTTGTTGTACAGATTATCCTACTCTCAGCAATTTATTTTTACATTTATGTAATACCATTTTCTGCATTAACATATAATGTTGAATACTATATGCTTTGTTTCAATCTGCTGTAATCCTGGTTCTATTACATTGCTTATTAGATGTCTTACACAGTATAATCCACCTTGATTTACACAGTATAATCCACCTTGAGTCTGAGTGAGAAAGACAAACTATAAAGTAAACAAACAAACAAACAAAAATCTCACAAACTGTCAAATTACTTATTTGACTTCCAGGAGGATTTTTAGATATATAAAATATTCTGAATAGAATAGAATATTCTTCTTTTAAAAAAAACCCCCTCTTAGTGTCTTTACTCTCCTTATACTTTAGTTTGGGGGCAGGGTTATCCCCGTAGTTCAAGGAACAACAAAATGACACATTTAGTTGGCTAACATATAAAACATTTTGAGAGCACATAATGTAAGCTTTTGATCATTATCTTTAGAACTATGGAATCAAAGATGTAAAACAAAATTCCTATGATCTACACACACAACATTTAAGACTTCAAAATCTACTCAGTACAGGATCCTCATGCATCTGGATACTGTACTGGAAGTGAATTTTATTATATGTATATACATTTGGCAACTTTATATGATGAAGTTTGCATGTATAATAACTATAGTATAAAGGATTTTCTGTTTGTCCAAATATAAAGGTATTTTGCCCTGGAACAATTCAGACTGTCAAAGGAAAAGATCAAGATAATCAGAAATAGTCACTCCACAGGCTAGATAGCAATCTTCTAAATGTGCTTATTTGTAGTCTAAAACAGTTTAAAGACATGCAAAGGACTCTTTAAATCAGGCACCCTTCTGTCATTTTTACCTGTCTGGCGCCATCTAGTGTTTCCAATTTGGCTCTGAAAAAATCTTAAAAGCTTACTGACCAACTACTCTCTCCTCAACTGTGAAAATGGGGTAGTGATTTTTTTTAAATGCTCAAAGAGATTCTGAGAATGAGAAAACTGAAGATAATGTAAATAGTAAAATTTTACAGCTTTATAGTCTAAACTGGAATCTGTGGCACACTGATGTAGAGAAACCGCATAAGAGAATGTGTGAATAAATATGGAGAATAAATAAGATAATAACAACCACAGACAAGTCACAGGAAATATGCTTATACAACTTTAATCCCAGTGTGAATATTCGTTCAAAAATTGATGGTAAATTGTAAGCAGCATGCTCAAATACTTTTTTAAAAAAAAGGTTTTAATGGGTATTTAAAATTGTTCAAATTGAGTTACAGATTTTTGCTTGTGTGTTCTCACACTGCTCTCCGGTAGTGGCTGCCCCCTCTCCTATCTGCCTTTTGCTCGACTTACTTATCAGAAAAAAATATTAAATTATGAAAGAGTTGCTTTCCTTGATGGTCTCAGTCCTGAATAGGAGATACATGCTTTACTTCCAACCATGCCCACTTTTTCTGCCGGACTGTTACATATCTGGTCTCTCACAAAGAAGTGTGTACCACAAGGCCTCAGTAACACAACAACTTTATTCAGCCATTAGTTGCTGTACTCTATCGCCCCCTCTGGTCTACCAACAAACTGTACTAATATACTCTATATTACTACTCCTAAAACTAACTTTCTGTGTTACATATTCAAAATTGGATCAAAATACCTTTTATGTTGTTGTACCATAACCAAAAAACTGTAGTTCATTCCAGTAAATTCTGGACATGTTTGAACTCGATGAATGTCACCAACTACAATGGCACAAAAAAAAAAAGCAACACAATTCTAAATAGTACAAACTTTAAATTATTTTCAGCTTTTCCATGGTGACCCCATGGGCATATGTAATCAAAGCAAGGCAATAACTTGTGAGCATGTACAAACAGTCAGCTTCTATGCTGAAGGCTGCCAATTGTGCTGATGCAAATAAAAAACAGCATTCATTTCAAATGGCAAGCAAATCAACAGTGGAATTGTATGAGTTGCCCAACTCCAGGGGGAAATGGTCCTTATGAGCAACAAATTTGATTTTCAGAATTCAGTCATCCCTGATCTGGATGGGGAAAGCTTATAGTAGGCTGATTCATGTACTCACCCAGCCACTGATCCCAGTTGTGTGATAGAGGAACAGGTGTACTATGTGCATAAAGGTAAAGGTAAAGGTTCCCTTGCTCGAAAGCCAGTCAAATCCGACTCTAGGGTTGCGGTGCTCATCTCCGTTTCAAAGCCGAAGAGCCAGCGCTGTCCGAAGACATTTCCGTGGTCATGTGGCCGGCATGAGTAAACACCAAGGTGCACGGAACGCTGTTACCTTCCCACTGAAGTGGTACCTATTTATCTACTTGCAATTTCTTGCTTCCGAA
The DNA here is from genome assembly GCF_001447785.1 of Gekko japonicus. NCBI lineage: Eukaryota > Metazoa > Chordata > Lepidosauria > Squamata > Gekkonidae > Gekko > Gekko japonicus. The sequence continues at coordinate 1,319,696 of NW_015159713.1, forward strand.
CTGCTAGGTATACCCCTCCCCAATTTGGCACAAATGATAATATGTACTGCAAGAACGTTGTGTGTACCATCAAGCAGGTACAATCTGTGTAATACAAATATAGTCCATTTATATATTGTAGTACACATGCAGTGTTCCCATCAAACTTCCCTCAATCTGTATAACTATGATGGGACTGGATAACTATCTTTCCATCATGCAATGGATCTGTGGCTGGATGAGTATGTCTCAGCCATCCCATGGGGAATTAGCTGTTCTCAGATACCTTCTCTTCTCATGAAGCCTTTATATACATGGCCTCTCTATACATTATAGAGCACACAGGTTAGGTCCGGAGGGTTCTCCTGAATTCCCATCCACTTGGTGCTAAGTTCAGATGGTGACTGTGGTACACATAGGGTGATTCCGCACTAGACCTTAAATTCTGGTTCAGCCCTGTCCCTGAACTTACTTTCTACACTACACTCGAGTTCACCCCTGTAATTTTTTGTTCCCACATTACATTGAGGTCACCCCAGTTTTGCCCCACACTTGTCCCGGGATAAACGGATGCTGTTATAACCAGGGATAAATGCAAGGTATTGTGTCGAGAGTTGAACTCTGATAAAACCAGGGATGAGATCCAAGTGTGGAAAGAACCATAGAGAGGAGGCTTCAACATTCCCCGATGACATTTTCCAACCTGAAATTGTCCTGGGGGGGGGTGGTCACTATTTGGCCCACTGGGAAAAACCAAAGGTGTACATGGAGAATCATCAGTCCCCTTCTGTTGCTATATTCTGTCAGTAGGTGAAGACCTTTTTATTTTGTTCTGCTTTCCTTCAGTGATCCCTCCTTCCTCACCAATGTTTTAATTGCTGCTTTATGTATTTGCATGTATTTTGACTTTGTTTTCGATTTCTGTTAATCATGTGTGTTTGGGGAGGGGTTGATTTTAATGGTTTAAAATCTGATTCTATCACGTATGTTTTAAATTGTTAGCCATCTTGGTGGCCCTTGTGAGAACACAAAGGCAGGATAAAGTTTTGTAAATAAATAAATAAAATACATGTGGGTTTCCACAGTAGACCAAATAGTGCCCCAAAATTTAGAGATGTCACTTTACTTACCCCGAGATCTCAAGAAAGCCTTTATTCATGCTACATAAACAAGTGTAACGTTTGTGTTGTCGAAGGCTCTCACAGCCAGAGTTCATTAGTTGCTGTAGATTTTCCGGGTTGTGTGGCCGTGGTCCTGGCATTGTAGAACCTGACATTTCGCCAGTAGCTGTGACTGGCATCCTCAGAGGTATAACACAGAAAGATGGAGTACTCTCTGTGCCAAGGGTAATATTTATCAAACACATGCACCCAGCATATGAGTCGGTTCCTATGACTCCCTTCTACAAACCGAGGAGTCATGCCCCAGCTGAAAGAATATTGCTCCAGTGGAGAAAGCTTTCCTTACTAAGCTGAAGAGTTGTAGGATCCGGCCATAGGGTCACTGCTCAGTGTCAGCATGCAGCTCCTATTTGCAGTATGGACCACAGATGCACTTTTCAAAGTTACACTCCCTGCCTGTATTGTTTACAAGTAAGGGCATTCCCACATCTGAGTAACATATACACCTATTTATTATCGGAACAGCACTGACACAATACCACATGCATTAATATAAATGCTTTTTAAAGGGGGGAGGGCTTTAGATCTCTCTCTCTCTCTCTCTCTCTTTCTGGCATTTTCTAAAATAACACATTTTCTCTACAAAAACTACAAATGCTTGATGCTTAGTTGCAATTTCTCTAATATCGATAACAAACTGTCAAACTAGATGTGAAGCTGGGAGGTCCATGAACATTTATTTCTGTGAACAGATTCCCTAGCACTTTTAAAAAGAAAATAGTAGTCGCAGCACCAGCAATTTGATTTAGAGACATGGTGCAGGGTTCGCGGTGGGGGAAGAGGGAGCTTAGCCCTTTTTCACCACACACGGTTTTGTCAATTGAAACCAATCCTTAGCTCTATCCCAGGCAGTGATTAGCTTTGGAAAGGACACCCTGTAGCTCTATCCCAGGCAGTGATTAGCAATCGGAAGGACACCCTGTATATCTTATTTTCTTTCCAGGCCTAATAACAGCTGGGGAAATTAGTTTTGTTTGGAAAATGCACATGGGAGTGGTTAATTGCCCTTTCCTACTGCCCCACATCTCCAGTCAAAATGGAGGAGCCCCATGACTGCACTTTATCTTTAAAAACACAAGGAAGAGCTATTCATGGATCTCCCAGCATCACATCTGTTTTAACCTCTGAAAAATATGATTAGTAACCTTATGTAAACCCACGAGCGTTCATTTGTTGTAAAGCAAGAGGCATTATTGCCTGAAAACCCTCACCCAAAAAATTTGGATAAGCTTCCAAGCCTCCCAGAAGCTTATTTTTGATGGCTTTCTCCCCTACCCCTTTGGATAGATAGCCAATATATTCCTTAGCCAAATTAAACTTTTTTGTTCAGCTAAAACCACACAAGTTTGGAGAATCTCAAATAAACAGATATGCGAGAAGCTTTGGTAAAGCTTCAGACAACTGAGCTTCATTCTTTTGGGAAAATATGGACAGGTTGTTTTTCTATAGTTCATTCTTTTAAAAATGAGGGGGTTTCTATTCCCCTTGGAAATACTAGTATGAGGATTCACCCTACACATTAACCAAAGGACACATTCAGAATTTACAAATGTTTTTGCTACTTCCTTTGCTAAACACAGAGTTGCTCCAGGAGAAACACAGGTTGACTGCCTACAGAGTCATTATCCCTGAGCTTTTCCAGAAGCAAGTGCTTTGAGACATCATAAAATTAAGTCAGAATTCGTTTACAGCCTTCTGAAAAAATCAATTCATCTCAGCATAACCAACCTGCCCTTCTCTACCCACCAATCCACCACACATTTGACCTAAAGCGAAGATGTGGGTTTCTCTGCTTTTCTTTCCATTGCATTATATTGTAGGTTGTTCCTTACATCCCAATACACAGTCTCATTACAACGCGTCAATTTAATCCTATTGATTTCAGAGCTTTAGTTGCAATCCTAAAAACACATTCCTGGGAGCAAGTATTACCAATGAATAAAGTATTCCTGCTTAGGATATCTCCCTTTATCATCTACCAGCCAATGCACACATTTATTTAATCAATTAATTCAATTATTCAAAGCATTTTTGATCTGCCATTGATATAAATGTGCTACTGAGGTATCTTACACAATAAGATTACACAAAAGGTAAAGATAAAAATTTATATCAAGTCATAAAATAGAATAAAGACTGAAGCTCACAAGACATTGCAGCCTTAATGGCCAGACTAGACATGATGAAGGTCAAGAACCTCCATGAAGCTTTTAAAGGCAAATTACAGCTGTGTGTGACCTCACTGTGCATTGGGGCCACATGGTAAGGTTACAGGGGGGTTAATCCATCCATCTTTGTATGACTTGGCTAATCAAATCTCGTGGGGGGGGCAAAGTAAAATTAGCATTTTAAGTTGGAAAGATGGGTATCTTTCTTTTTCTTATTTAGCTATAACAGCATGGGCGGTGAGGTTTCAGTTTTCAAAACTGGAGAGATGAAAAGGTCCAAACGAAGGGCCCCATGGAGTTGTAATTATACTTAGCAAATCCATGGATAAATCAGATCATGGGTTTCTAAGAGCCTCCTCGTTTTTGAGCATGCCAGAGAAAAAGACAAGCAAAACAAATGCATTTTTACTACATTTCTAAAAGCCACCTGTAAGAATGCCAGACAAGCTTCCCAGGGGAAAGCATTTCACAACGGTAGCAACAGGTGACTCTACCAATTCTGCAGTAACTTTCAGTACAGGGTCATTTGTAAACAGATACTTTCCCTGGTGCCTGAGGTGGGAATTAAAGCCCTTATGAACAGGCTGCACTCTAATTACCTGCAGGAGGCTTGGAGATTTCCCACATCTCATCTTGCATATGTGTCATTCTCTGATCTGCACAATATAGTCAACGATCTTACACAATGGGGACAGCTTTCACTGTCCATATTCAGAATTACCTAGAAGAATCCAGGATGGATGGCAGGTATTCCATGTACAGTAGTTTAAATCTTATTTTATGTATCTATGGAGATCCCATTCTGAACACTGCTAACTTGTTTATATGTTTGCTAATCTGTACTGTTGATAACTTCTGTGTCTCACTTTTGCCTTGAAGACTCAATAAGGGCTCTTAAATAAAATTCTATCTTAAACTAAAATGTATTATTTCCTTGCACCTCAGCTAAGGTTTTCACACATGATTTTCTGTACATGTAAGTCATCATTACACTTAAATTTCCTAATGAAGTAAATGGCAGCTAAGCAGGGCCATTTCATTTTACAAGGAAGGTCTGGGAGGGGCTGCCGAAGACTACTCTATGTGCACCATGGTTGCAATCAGAACACAGCTCGTGCATGAAACTTCCAGTGCACATGTGATACAAAGTTCTTGCAGCTCTGAGTTTACTCAAGAATGTTTGGTAAGCGGCTTCATCAAAACCTTTTAGGTTGAAGTATATTGCCCCTATCTACATGCATTTTTATACTCAAAGACTTCACAAAGGTTGGTGAAGGAGGAGTGTTCTTTGCAGAAGCCATGATGATTGAGCAAGGCTCATTCCTTCATACATTAACAATTTTCACTTACACCAACTCACAACTTATGCTCCCCCAACCTGAAACCTTTTAAAATACTGGCTTCACACTGGCTATCATTCAATCATCCAAGAAGGAAGCCAGTTTTAATGACAAGATGTATATTTGTGTTAAATATCAATGGTACAGCATTTGATTTCTTTAAGCACGTGTGTATATATATCATCCATATTTGGTGACTTGTTGGTTATTAATTTGTTAGTTAGTTTTAGATGTTCATTTCTTACCACCTCTTTATCTTTATTATTCATATGTGCTGACCTCCAAGTGATTCAGGTTCAATAATCACCCCAACATCAGTCCAGCATCATAACACAAAGATTTAATTCAGCTTCTCTACAATCTCATTATTCTCTTCTGTAAATTTCCACTCCTTTGTCATGTAATAGTCTAGCAGCCTCCCTGACTGGTTTCCTGCTAGGAAATCTCCTTGCATTTTATTGTTATGTTCTCTTGTAATTGACTACACTGTCATCTTTTGGATTTGATTATATCTCTCCTAATCTGTGATGTACATTCTATCTGTCCTTCCATTGTCATATTTTTAAACGGTATCTAAGCATCAGACCTCTTTACTCTCCCCTATAACAAGACCCTCATTTTAGACACTTCCTGATTTGAAATTAAATGTGACATTGCTTGAGTTTCTGTAAAAGTTTCCACCAACATGTATATTGAATTTGACAGTACTGTGGTCACTGTTCCCTTACCTGTCAACCTGTTCCCAGTCTGTGATGTCAAACACATCTTGCATTACATCCTAGGCACAATTCAAGGTTGAGCCCAGAATCATAACTATTTTAATGCACAGACTTTTATCATACCCAGAAATGTATGCAATATAGACATACGTTTACCCAATCATTGTAACCAGGGGTCGTTTCGTAGAAAAAGAGCTAGGGGAACTCATTAGCATAACTCATTAGCATATGCCACACCCCCTGACACCCCGCCCCCAACGGTCCCGGCCGCTGCTGCCGGCCTTGCAGCTCCACTGCCGAGCCCCAAGAAGGGCCCGGCGGTGGACCCGCAAGGGCGGCGGGAGGGCAAGGAAGCCCCGCGAAGGCCCTCCCTGGCCCCAGGCAGGCAGGGGTGGGGAGAGGCAGGGAGGAAGCAACTTACCCTCCCTCTTCTCCTGCCTCTTCCTGGCTGAATGAGGGCCGGAAGTGGGGCGGCCGGAAGCAGGGGGCGGGGCTTCACCATGTGCCCCCCCCGTACCTCACCCGGGGGAACTGTGTTCCCCCCCGAAATGACCTCTGATTGTAACAATACTTGGTGACCCACAATTATAGTATAATTGGCCACCATACTGATTTCTTTCTTCATCTCAAGATTAGTCTTAGATGATTGGCCAAGCGTCTTAAGTATACACAAACTCTTCGGTTACTTTCTCAATAGATCTGAGAGTGTCATATGGATAGCTTTAGGGGGCTGGCCAGCCTGCATCGCTTGCAGCCAGCCAAACCATTTTGAAGCCTCATTCAGCAACCTGGTTCAAGTCAAAAAGGGATTCATAGGCCCATAATGCAATAGCAAGCCTATTTTTCGCTATTATATTTATAGGAATATGCTATTGCCTCTGGTGTGGAACAACTTTCCCATCTAGATCTGAAATGTACCAGACTAAGAAAAAGAGGAATTAATAAATCATCCATCATTTCTATGTCATGATCTACAATTAGACTTTGTAAAATACCATGTATCAAATGGGAATTACTAAACATTGACAACGCTAACTGATTGAATGCCTTTCTTAAAAAATAAGAGCCAGGAGTACAATAATTGATGCTGCATGAGGTGTTAGTTGCTACTAATGCCAAATTGGCCTGAGCTACAGCCTCTTTTCCAGTTTACACAGTCCCTAATTTGCCAATCCTACTGGTGACATGCACATCTAATGGAGATGTTGACAATAAAATTGTCTTGTTAACACATCATGATTTATTGCTTTGTTCTGTATGTCTTTTCATCTCAGAAAAATAATAGGTATTTTAGTATCTGACTATATTTTCATGGACTTTTAACCAGTATAATTAGACTCTACACAATGAAACAAGCATCTTGGATTATATAATTGTCCAATTAAAATGGCATCAAACAATGAACAGTTTTGAAAGCTACAAGCAAAGAAACTCAACTAAAAATCTCTTCATGCTAATGTGAATGCTTTGATTTGTATCTGTCGTAAGAAAGGTGTTCTTTAAATATATACATAGCTTCATCCATCAAGAAATACGAGAATAGAGAAATAAAATGTAAACCAAGAAATGAAGAGAACAAAATACTACTGCCAAGTTCAGTGACTACTGCTCAAGATGGAATACCATTTCAAGGCTGCTCTCAGAAATGACATACAACTCCATTATTCAATCAACCCAGCTTCCTGCTTTCACAAAGTGACTTACATCCAGTATAATGCACATCAGTAAAATGTTCCAAAAGGTCAGCAAGCACCAGAGTGAGCTCCTATCTCTAGCCCCAGCTCTTGCCAACCTAGCTGTTCGAAAGCAAGAAATTGCAAGCAGATAAATAGGTACCACTTCGGTGGGAAGGTAACAGTGTTCCATGCACCTCAGCGTTTAGTCATGCAGGCCACATGACCACAGAGAAGTCTTCAGACAGTGCTGGCTCTTCAGCTTGGAAATGGAAATGAACACTGCCCCCTACAGTTGGATTCGACTAGCTTTCGAGCGAGGGAAACCTTTACCTTTAAGGATTTTTAACTGTAAATTAAATGTCATAATTTAAACAATGCGAATTACTTTAGTAACACATTTATTTACCACATTGAAACTGGATCTGCTTTCTATCAGAGGCACTAGCTCTCCAAGGTCTTTCCCAGTCCTCCTAGTTAAGATCATTTTAAGTGGGGTTGAGTGGACCCTCTATATACCAAGCTTGTGTTTTCTCACTAATCCAAGCGCTTTCAAAATAGGGCTACTGATTCCACCATAAATGAAAAATGTTATCTGGAGTTCCTAAAATCTATTTTTTCCTGAAGTCTTCTTCAGCTATGTGTAGCTGTTCTTCACTTTGACATTTCAGTCCAAATGACTGTCAATTCTTCAGACTCTGAAGGAATCTACTGTGATAGTGACAGAAGCTGGGCAGAAATGTCCAGGATAGCCACCCACTGTAGTCTTGCAAGAGCATAGAGGCTTGTATGAAACATGCTTGGGAGTCTTGATTTTTTTTTTTTTAGTCCAAATGGAAATCTTCAAATTGCTAAAGTCTGAGACCTCCAAAACTAGACATATGGGGGTCTGTGAGTAGATCTCCTGATTTTTTGCTTAAACTTAAAAAAAAAAAACCAGTCACAACGTGGGGGAAGCGGTTTGGACTGGACCACAGTATGAAGTGAGGGGGATTTAAGCCTTCCCCTAGAGCCATTTTTCCCAGTAGAAACTGAACTTCTTGAGCTATGGGCACAGGACACCTGTGAACAAAAAGCTGTGGGGCCTTATTGGGATGGAGTAACAAGAGGAAATCATGAAAAACTTTCTGTGCTGCATGTTCTTTGCCAGGAGAACAGCAAGTTAGAGACAAGTTACCCTCCAGCTCATGATTTATTTATTTATTTGTCCACATTTGTCCTGCAATGGGCAGGAAGGCAGCATAGTATAGCCTGATCTTGTTAGATCTCAGAAACTAAGCAGTGTCAGTATTTGGAAGGGAGACCACTAAGGAAAACTCTGCAAAGGAAGGCAATGGCAAACCACCTCTTCATCTCGCTTCCCTTGAACGCCCCTTGATGGGGTCACCATAAGTTGGCTGCAACTTGGTGGCACTTCACACAAACACACAGTCCTGAAATCATCAATAATGTTTTTGGCAGGAACACAGAGGACTGCTATTAGAAAGACAGGCAGGGAAGATCAATCTCCATGACTTCTTGCTTCTTTTTTTTTTTGGTAAACAAATTTTATTTTCTCAGGAATACAACATATAAAACATTTCATTCTATCAATTGTCTACCCCATTCCCAGTTCCTCCCCTCCCTCCAATGGCTTCCCACAATGCTTCCACCCCTGCTCCAAATTACTTCATATCATCAACAATATCAGTTTTTCATCATTACAATCTAAAGATAACATCGTTTGACTTAATATTGATCTAAACATATTAAGTTTTGTTTCACATCCCAGTTCTTTTCCAGATAAATTTTAAAATCATTCCATTCTCCAAAAAACTCATCGTCTTCTTTGTTATTCAGTTTTTTTGTAATCTTATCCATTTGTGCCATGAACAGAACTTTTTGTATCCATTCTTCAACCTCTGGTACCTTTTCTGTCTTCCAAAACTGAGCATAAATCATTCTCGCTGTCACTATCAGGTACCAGAGTAAAGTCTTTTTAGTCGTATTGACTTCTTCCATTTTAAGTCCCAAAAGCAGAATTTCCGGTGCTTTTTTAAAAGAACATTTCAATATTTTTTGCATTTCATTGTGGACTTTTGTCCAAAAGTCTACAGCTTTCTCACAAGTCCACCACATATGATAAAATGAGCCCTCATGCCTCTTACATTTCCAACATTTGTTTGACATATTTTGATTCATATTTGCAATCTTCTTAGGTGTCATGTACCACCTATACATCATCTTATAACAATTTTCTTTAACATTAGTACATGTCGAGATCTTAATAGAGTTTTTCCACAAATATTCCCAAGTTTCCATATCCACTTCCTTATTCATATTAATAGCCCATTTTAACATTTGTTCTTTAACAGTTTCATCTTCAGTATACCATTTTAACAACACCTTATACATTTTAGAAATATTTTTTCCTCCTCCACTCTCCCATACCTTTTCAATTTCATTTTTTTCCTCTCTAAAACCATAGTTTTTTTTGTCAGATCTAAAAAGATCATAAATCTGCATATATTTCAACCACTCATATTCATATTCAATTTCATTCTGCTTTTTCATTACCCACTCTGTTCCCTCTTTTTTAATTAAATCTCTATATGGCAACCAGTCTCTACCTCGCTGTCTTGAGTAAGATATCAACACTTCTACTGGTACAATCCACAATGGTCTTAAGTCACTCTGGTACTTCTTATATCTTGTCCATACCATATACAAAGCTTTTCTCACCAAGTGAAGTTTAAAAAAACTGTCCATTTTTATCTTGTCATACCATAAATATGCATGCCAGCCAAATCTACAATCATGCCCTTCCAACCCCAACAATCTGTCATTTTCAAGCTTCACCCATTGATCCATCCATGTTAGACAAACCGCTTCATAATATAGTCTAAGATTTGGCATTTGTAGACCTCCTCTTTCTTTGGCATCACAAAGTATTTTCATTTTGATCCTTGGTTTCTTGCCTGCCCAAACAAATTTTGACAACTCTTGTTGCCACTTGGCCAACAAATCCGTTTTATGCAGAATTGGTATTGTTTGGAACAGGAACATCAAACGTGGTAGGACATTCATTTTTATAACTGATATTCTTCCCATCAGTGATAAGTTCATTTTATCCCATTTCTTAAAATCTTGAGTCAGCTTAGTCCATAATTTCTCATAATTATTCTTATATAGGTCTATATTTTTTGCCGTTAATTCAATTCCAAGGTATTTTGTTTTTTTAACTACTTCACATTGTACCAGTTCTTGTAGTTCCACTTGTTTTTGTTTGATCATGTTTTTACATATAAGTTTTGTTTTATTCTTATTTACGTAAAAGCCGGCCAATTCTCCAAACTCCTTTATTTTTTGAAAAAGCAATGTCAATTTTTCTGTTGGGTTTTCCACCATAAACATTACATCGTCTGCAAATGCTCGATATTTGTATTGGTGTCCTTTATGTGTCAAGCCCTTTATTTCTTGATCGTACTGTATTTTTTGTAAAAGTATTTCCAATACCCAGATAAATAATAACGGTGATAACGGACAACCTTGCCTTGTTCCTTTCTGTACTTTGAAGTTATCTGTCAGTTCTTTATTCACATTTATTTTAGCTCTTTGTTCAGAATAGATAGCTTCAATACAATTTCTAAAATGTTGTCCCGCTTCAATCTTTTCCATCATCTGGTGCATAAAATTCCAATTAAGATTGTCAAAAGCTTTTTCTGCATCAACAAACAGAAAAGCTACTTCTTTTTCTGGGTGCTTTTCATAATATTCAATTGCGTCCATTACTATTCTTACATTGTCTCTAATCTGCCTTTTGGGTAAAAAGCCCGCTTGATCTTCAGAAATTACCGTTTGTAAATAGTTTTTCACCCTTTCTGCAATAATTTTTGCAAAGATTTTATAATCGTTGTTCAAAAGAGATATTGGCCTGTAGTTCTTTACATTTGTTGAATCTTGTCCTTCCTTTGGAATCAAAGAAATAATTGCTTCTTTCCATGAGTCCGGCACCTTTTTGTTTTCTCTTATTTCGTTGGTTAAAGCTTCCAGGACCGGGGAAATTTCTTCTTTCATCTTTTTGTAGAATTTCGCTGTAAATCCGTCCGGCCCAGGCGCCTTCCCCAACTTTGTCTCTTCTATTGCCTTCATCACTTCTTCTTTTTGAATTGGACCATTTAATAAATCTTTGTATTCCTTACTTATTTTTGGTAGTGGAATCTCCTTTAAATATGTTTTAATCTTCTCAAGATCAACTCTAGTTGTTTGGAATAGTTTAGCATAATACTTGAAGAAACATCTCTTTATTCCATTAGGATCAACGAACTCTTTTCCATCTTCTATTATTTTGGTTATCATTCTTCTCTCTCTTCTAGCCTTAAGTTGCCAAGCTAAGTATTTTCCCGGTTTGTTCGCCCCTTCAAAAGATTTCTGTTGTAACTTCTTTAAATTCCAATACATTTCCTGATTCCAAGTCTCATTCAGTTGTTCCTTCAGCAACTTTAATTCTTTAATAATTTGCTTTTTTCCAGGCTTCTTTTTTAATTCCTTTTCTTTCTGAGCAATTTTTTCTAACACTTCTGTTTGTTTTTGAAGTTTTTCCTTTTTTTGCTTCACGTTTTGCGAGATGAGAATTCCTCTCATCACCGCTTTATAAGCATCCCATACAATCTGTATCGGTGTTTCTTTATTTAAATTTTGTTGAAAGAATTGTTTCGTTTCTTCCTTTAACATCTCAATTACCGTTTTCTTATCCAACAAGTCTTCATTAATCCTCCACAGAAAGGGTTTTTTCCTTTCTGTGGAACTCCATACCACCGGATTGTGATCTGAATTACATCTTGGCAAAATTTCAGTCTTATGTGTTTTCATTGATAATTCTTCAGACATCCAAATCATATCAATTCTGGAAAAAGAGCAATGTCTATTGGAATAAAAAGTAAAGTCTTTCTGCATCGGGTTCCATTTCCTCCAAACATCTTCTAATTTTTCTTGCTTAACTAATTCAAAAAAATTCTTTGGCAATTTTCCGCTGAATTCGTTGTCCTTTTGTGGTTTTCTGTCTAGACGATCTATTGTCCCATTAAAGTCTCCGGCCATAATAACTTGCTCATAAGTCAATTGTTGTAATTGGTCAGTTATATCCTTAAAAAATTTTTCCTTTGCTCCATTGGGTGCGTACACGTTGATCAACAATGTTTTTTTCTGCTGAATCATTAATTCCACACCCACGTATCTGCCATCTATGTCCTTAAAAATTTCTGTAGGTTGTAACTCCTTCTTCACATATGTCACAACTCCTTTTTTCTTGTTTGAGGCCGCAGAACAAAATTCAATTCCAAATAAAGCATTCTTTAAATATTTTATATCCTGTTTTCTAATATGTGTTTCTTGCAAGCATATCACGTTGCATTTCTGTTTCTGTATCCAATGATTGATTCTTTTCCTCTTGTTTGGTGAATTTAATCCATTAACATTCCATGACAACAATTTGTACTCCATTATGCGTTTTATTTTAAAGTTCTCCAAAGACGTCCGCATTGTCCGCCTTAAATTTATAAAAGTCCATCATCGATCTGATCTGAATCCTCCCACCTTGATACGTAAAGGATAAACCTTGTGGAATCTCCCATCTATATCTGATGCTCAAAGCTCTGAGTTTGTCCGCCAAGGATTTATACCTTTTCCTGTCTTGCAGTATTGTTCTTGGGAGTTCTCTCATCACCATAATTTTGTTTCCCTCTATTACAAAAGGGACGTTGAATTGCTTCTTGAATATCTCCTCTGTTATTGATCTTGTTACAAATTGTACAATTACATCCCTTGGTAAATTCTTCTTTTCTGCAATTCTGGAGTTCACTCTATAAATCAAATCAAAGTCTGAGTCCATTGACCCTTCCTCCTCGCCCAGAAAAGCCGTTATCACTTCCATCATTTTTTCTTTTAAGTTCTCATTCTCTGTTTCCTTAATGCCTCTGAATCTCAGATGAGTCTGCATCCTTCTGAACTCCATCATTGTCTCTGATCTTGTAATTTGTTGAGTCAAAGAATCTTGTTTCTCTTCTATTTTTTGTATCTTCTCCTCTGTCTCTGTAGTCTTGGTTGCATTTGCTTGAACATCCTTCTTAACTCCTTCCATTTCTTGCTTGATTGAAGTTATTTCTGTAGTAACCAATTCCTTCAATGCTGTTATGTTCTTCTCTTGGACTTCTTCTTTTATGTAGAGTAGGTCAGATTGGTATTTTGCAGGCCCTTCCTTCCGCATAAAACTCACTTCCGGTCCGGCACCTTTAAAAGTTCCACTGTCTTCCTTTCGCTAATGCCCGTCTAGGAATTCAACTTCCTGGATGTTTCACACGGACCTCTTTCTTTGTGACACCAGCCTGCTCTTCCCACGCTATTGTTCGTGAGTTTCGATTTTACAGTTGCGCACATGGCTCCATCTTCACCACAGGAATGTTAAACAATAAGCGTTTTTACAGTTTTTAAAGGCTTCAATCAACTTTTTTCTCTCCGGAATTTTTTTGTTATCTAGCACGTTCAAAACGGGTTTCGCATTGTTTCTTTTAACTCACAGTTGTTGTCCTTCTTCAAAGAGGTCGGCTGATGAAGAATTTATGCCGGTAATCCGGCTCGATCGGCCACTATAGAGTTGCTTGGCACTTGCCTTCTTCGTGGGAGGAGGTCAAAGCCCAATTCAGCTTCTTCCGAAGCTGGATTACGCCAACCTCACACTCCCTCTAGGGCGCTGCTGCCTGCTTGTCCCCCCCCCTCGCTGGGGAGTGATGCGTTGGGCTGTGTATTGCCCAAACTGTCAAAAGTGGCCGTCGCTCGCTTCGCACGATCGCGAAACGCTTCAGTCCTCCATCTTAGCCAGACCGGATGACTTCTTGCTTCTTAAGAAAGCAGATTCCAACCTTACATAAATATTATTTTTGTATGTTTGTTTACTTCATTTATACTCCACTTTTCTTCCCAATGGGAACCCAAAGTGGCTTACAATGTTCTCCTTTTCATGTATATTTTGAATTTCCCAGCAATTAATGAAATTACTCTGCATTTCTATATAAAATAATTATGGTGGGAGTTAAAAATAGCAAAACCATTGAAAAACATGACAGAAGTAGAACTATCATATACCATTAGGGATGGGCACGAACCGTATTTTTCAATTCAATTCATGGCTGAACCACAAACCAAACCACAAACCCATACAAACAGAGGTTCGTATCGGTTTGTGCATCATTTAAAGTTTAAACTCCTTCTGCTCCCCACTGGTTTTCATGGGGAGCAGAAAGCAGGGGCTTAAAAGGCTCGGAGCCATTTAAATCCCCGCTTTCTGCTCCCTGAGAAAAGCTGTGGGGAGCAGAAAGCAGGGGTCCATTTAAACCATTGCTTTCTGCTTGCAGCTGCTCTTCATGAACCACCACAAACTGCATCAGAATTTGTGAAAGTTCATGGAGGTTCTTCAGTTTGCAAACATTGCTTCGTGAACCACGGACCAGCCAAAATTCATGCCCATCCTAATATACTATACTAATAAGCAGATGTGATGATATCCAGAGATAAGCCCTTACAACACAAGAAGCTATTCTTGCAACTAATAACATGCACTCCCCTGGGTTCTTCTTTATAAATAAATGATATATGAAATCTAAATATATGAACAGATACTAGAGAAGATTAATTGGTGTATGTTTCTGTAATAAAAATGGGAAGGAAAAACTGATATGTTAGATTCCCAGATGGAATTTGTTACTTAAGAAGTGTGTGCATTACAGCTGAATTCACAAATCACAAGTATGATCCCCACACACGATGCAGTCTACTACACCCTAGATCATTTTCAGCTTCTTATTTACAGACTCAGGTGATTACAGATGTGAGTGACCACCTCTACAAAAGGAACTCGTCCCCTGCCACAGATACAGTAAAATAAACAAAACAGGCAAAGCAGATATAGCAGCCACTACAATTTCTTGTATTAGTAATAATCAGGGAGCTATGTCAATGTCTAAGGCTACTGTTCTTAGGACACAACTAAGTTGCCAAGGCAATATCCTGTCAAAGAGAAACTTTTGTCTGGAGAATAGGAGGCAGATCTGACAGTTATTTGGGACTATCCTAAGAATTAAAAGATTTTATTTTTGTAAAAGACCACAATTCCACTGAAGACCATTTGGATGGCTACTTTGTAATAATAGAAACTGATATCTAAGCTTTAGCCACAGATAATATTTTGTCCATTTGAACACAATATTATAAGGTGCTAAGTAACACAATTTTATAAATAGATTTTTTAAATTATTTATCTATTAGTTGTCTCTAGCTACTGGGGAAGGGGCTGCAAGATGATTTAAAAAATAGCAATAAGGTATATTTTTGCAGGATTGTAGATGTCCATTCTACTGTCAGCTTCAGATTTTGAGAAATGCACCCATGATGTATAACCCAGATTCTTTTGTTTCCTTTTCTTCAGAACAGTATTACTTAAGTAAAAAAATAGCAGAAAGAATAGGCCACATATTGTCTTTAAAAAGAAGAGCAGGAAGAAGCAGCATGCTCCAGCATCTTTGCAATCAAAGCAACATATGTGCCAATATTGGACTTGACATATCATGGGCAGGATTCCATGCCAGTATCTCAAGAAACCCCATACATTGTGCCAGCAATAAATTGCCTTCTGCTTCTGTTTCAAGAAGGCTCATCTTCTGTAGATATGATAATATGTGCAATGGACATTATTATCGCACTACATTTGAACAGAACTGAGGTTCCAATAACTGCAATCGATCAGTCACTGTATGCCTAAGCACAGCTGATAAAATGGGACTGGCTTAACTTGTACGGAGGATATATTTCTCTTAATGTTTGGTAGCTTATACACAGGGCAGGCTTTCTTTCAAGTTATTGATCAGTGATCAAAAGAAAGTAATTGCAAATGAGTAATTTTGTATGCTAGAATATGTTTCTCTGCAGATTCCAGACTGAGTCTCATGCATATTACCAAAGCAAGAAGGGTGCACTAAGCAACTACTGTGGCACTTCACCAGCTGTTGAAGGAAGTATATAAGGAAGCCAATCTGACAGTTGAATTTGAATTGTGATGTTCCCGTGAGCCAGGAAGAGCCAAATGTTCAAGTACTGGATGATATATGCCTGAGCTACAAAATCTTCAGCTTTTCATCCATTCACTCAGAGATGGTAATTGCTTGTGACAGTCTAAATAAGGTAATCTGATTTTTCCTGCTTGATCATTATCACTGTGAATGTCAGCTACCAGCTCATCTAAACATTCCAGAGGAAGCAGAGGCCAAATCACCAGATATGTACAGTTGGTTGTTCATAAAATAAACCACCTCTTTCTGGACATAAGGTCAGATTGAGTACAACAAAATAATAACACAGTCAAAAAGTGATGATAGAGTAATATGGCTGACATAAAATTCTTCATTTAAGATTTAATTTTTAAGAGTTTGGCAGTGACATTAATTTAGTAACAGAGGAAGGTTCCTGTCATCACTGAGAGTAAGAGGGGTCATTTCACACTAAATTAATGAAACTGTTACGAATACAGAAGGCCAGTATACTATTTCAGATGTTACATCCATGCATACTAGAAACCCAGCACTGCATGTATCAGGAGTGTATGCTACTCATGATGCTCCAGGTACATGCAGTTGCCATGTTGTCTGAACAGGGGACACATATGCATTTTGCATGTGCATACAACTTCCATATGTGTGAACCAGAACCCTTCAAAATACAGCAGTAACTTTGAGTTTTAGTACACACATTAAAAATATATGCTATGCCCATGCTTAGGCTACATGTTGATTGTGAATATTAGGAGGATCTATGCATGGTTGGGATGCACCTGGTATTCATGGATGTAATGTCTGAAAAGGGTTAGTTTTAAAGAGATGTTCATTCCTAGAAACTGGCCAGGATCCTAGAGAAATTGACAGTAGATCATTGCATAGAAAGAAATAGTTGAGACAACACTTTCTGCAGAGATTATTGGTAACCTTTATACATACTTTATTAAGAAATAACTTTCTACAAAGAACTATACATTATTTGACCATCAGAAAAATCAATTTATATCTGTATACTATGCCAGCCAAAAAGAACAGCAATAAAATCACTATCCTGATTACCTGAAGACAGTTCAAGGCTGAAGACAGTTCAAGCATTTTCAAGGCTTTTCATGGTGAGTCTGAGTCATGACATGGATATTAATCAGATGTGGGTGGGTAACAAGCCAAAGCTGATTCCTCTTTCAGAAGTGATATATGATCAGAACCCATATAGTTTCTCAAGTTCTCATGATGCCACAGTACATGATGGAAGAGTGCTTAGTAACATTTTGAAGACATTCAAGGACTATAATTTTAAAATTTCCCAGGATTACATCTGCCAAGACAGAGTGCAACTGTCTCCTCAATAATACACAGAAATGATATACATAGCTTTGAGTATTAAGTAGCATAAGAACATAACATAAGCAGAGCCCTGCTGGATCATACCAGTGGACCATTTAGTTCAGTATCCTGACTCACACAGTTAACAGAGCATAGTGGCCAAGGTCTTCCCCTGCTGTTGCGTTCTGCCACTAGTATTCAGAAGTTTACTGCCTTGAATGTGAAAGTTTTAATGGGTAGTAGTAACCACTGACAGACATCTTCCACGAAACTGCCTATCCCCTTTTCAAGCAGTTATGCCTGTGGCCATCACCACATCCTCTGACAGCACATTCCACATTTTAATCACTTGTTGAGTAAAGAAACATTTCTTTCCATCCATCATGAACTTCAATGGATGCCCTTGAGTTCTAGTATTTCAGGAGAGGGAGAAAAAATTCTCTTTGTCAAGTCTCTCCACCCCATACATAATTTTATGGACCTCTATCATGCCCCACCCCAGATGTGTCTCTTTTCTAAACTGAAAAGTTCCAGACTCTTCAGTCTTTCCTCATAGGGAAAGTGCTCCACCCCCTAATCATATTGATTGCCCTCTTCTGTACTTTTTCCAGCTCTCGAATGTCCTTCTTGAGATACGGTGACCAGAACTGCACACAGTGTTCCAAATGAGGCCACACCATAAATCTATATGAAGCATTATTATATTGACTGTTTTATTCTCAATCCTTTCCTAATAATCCCCAAAATATGGTTTTCCTTTTTCACTGATGTGATACAAAACACGTGGAACTAATGAGTCATCATATAAACCATCTATATACATATATCACATTAACAATCATAAATACAGCAAAGAGCAATATAACAATTCCACAAAATATTACATACCAAATCTGACCACGACAAAAATATTTAAACATACAATTCAACAGGTATATTGAAAAAGGTCAATTATCGACTTCCAGTTTTCGGCAACTCGTGAACTAATGCACGCCATCGCGCTCCGATGGGTGCAATTCGGGTTGAGGTGGCAGGGGGGATTCAGAAGCTTTTAACACACACCCCCATGAAGCTCTTGAAGGGAGCATCTAGCCTGGAACGCTGGAGGAGCTGCTCCCAAAGCCGTGGCTGAAGGATCAAGGCTCTTTTTTGCTCCTGAAGGTCCCGCTGCCCCGAAACCACCAATGGTGCTCAGAGACGTTACCAGAGCGTGCAAGGAATTAAGGAAAGGACTCTCCCTATGGGATGATACCCAGCAGGGGAAAAAACAGTGAGTTAATGACTTACAAAAGAAAGACAAAAGTACAGAGAGTGGAAGACCTGACAGTGAGAAGGAAAATCCCCATAGAGAAAGGGGGGGACTCTTGGGAGGAAGAATCCTACCCTATAGCAATAAAGCAGCAAAATGGGAAGCAAGCTGACAACAAGCTGTTAGAAACCCACCCAACTAAAGCGGATCACAGCAGGACTCGTTATCCAGCCTAGAGAAAAATCTTGGAACTTTAAAGAACTTTTACCTTAATGTAAACAATGTTGCAGCATGGAGGGGGGGGGAATGGCATCCAAAGGCAGAGGCACCGCAGAAAGTGCCAACACAGCATCACCGGTCACAAGACCTGAAACTACCACTGACTTAGCTAGTACAATTTCTGAAGCCTTGCACCCTCTGCTGGATCAGCTGACAAACCTCAACAAAAAGTTTGATGCAGAAGGAGTTGAAAGAGACTAAAGAAAAATCGAAGAAGACGGTCAAAAAGCTAATACAAGTTGAAACTAAGACCAAAGAGATGGATCAAAGAATGGACATTGCTGAAAGAGAAAGAGCTTCTGAAAAACAACAATTATTACAATTGCAAGTGGAAAGATCCTTATATGTTTTAAGATTTCAAGGCGTACCAGAGAAAAAAGATGAAAATTTAAGAGAAATCTTAAGCGAAACATTGCCCCCCTTGATTAACAGCAAACCTGAAATATTGCAAGCAGACATAGACATGATCTACAGAACTTATTCAGAGTTTGTGAAGAAAAATAATCTTCCAGGGGAAATTTTTGTTAAATTTGCAAAAAGATCAACAAGATACTTAACACTTAAAGCATCTACTGCCACAACATTAAAAATCCAAGAGGAAGAGATAAAAGGACTGAAAGATGTACCATATGAAATACGTACGAAGAGGAAGCAATACAGAAATATTACAACATATCTTCAAACGAACAGTGTCCCAATATCGATGGATTTTACCAGAAGGCCTTATATTCAACTACAAAGAAAAGAAGGACAAGATTGGCTCTCTCTCTGAAGCAGAAGCTTTCCTGAAGCAGCACCAAACTCCGACAAAAAAGAAAAGAAGCAGAGGAAAAGAAAGCAACAGAAGAAAATAGCGATCATCAGGCATCAGCCACTGACAGTTCTTCATCTACTTCGGTCTCCCTGGGTGAAATCTTTGACTTCGACTTTGATTCTGATATGGGAGCTGCTGCAACCATATCTTATAAGGTTAAAATCCCCTGGCAGAAGAAGAAGAAGATGAAGAAGTGTAAAGACGAGAAGACATCTAAATGAAGATCTAATACTTCTCTATGTCAGAAATTTAAGAATTTATAATATTGCTCAGACGCGATACTGAAATAAATAATTTTTGTTCTTTCTATTTGAATACTTATTATTAAGTAATTAAATGATTTATTGTAAACTTGAATATATAGGGAAATACCCAAAGCACAAGATAGACCATTGTTGTACCTTGCTACTCTAAATTTTGTAGTGTGTAGTTTTTGTAGTTTTTAGTGAAAAGCAATAAAATTTTTACATATATAAAAAGGTCAATTATCAATCTGTATCCAAATGATACCTGTTTTTGCCAAAAATATCAATGAATATACTCAATCCAAACTTCCAGTAGATTTCATGGTTCAATAATCATTTCAAATATGGATCAAAATGGTCCCATAAACTGAACAAACAACATAATCATTCAGATGATCCAGTATATATTTGGCCCCAAAACACCAATAAGTATACTCAATCCAAACTTACAATAGATTTTACAGTTCAATAAACATTTTAAATATAGATCAAAATGGTCCCATAAACCTGAACAAATGACAATGGGGTGCCGGCTCTTCACCCAGGAAGTGGTGGGTGCTACAAGCATGGACGGCTTCAAAAGGGAATTAGATAAGCATATGGAGCAGAGGTCCATCAGTGGCTATTAGCCACAAGGTATAGCTAGGGGCTCTGGGGCAAGTGATGCTCTGTCTTCTTGGTGCTTGGGGGGGGGTCAACAGTGGGAGGGCTTCTAATGTCCTGGCCCCACTGCTGGACCTCCTGATGGCACTGGTATTTCTGGCCACTGTGTGACACAGAGTGTTGGACTGGATGGGCCTTTGGCCTGATCCAACATTGGCGTCTCTTATGTTCTTATGTTCTTAATAAGAATCTTATTCATAGTCATGAGATATTCCATGTGCCTGTTGACATAATATACAGTTACCACAGAAATATCAAAGATGAATTGTACATTACAATTATCAAATAAATTATACATTGTTTCCAATATAAAATAATGTCAAATATCCTGACATAATACATACCTAATCTCTTAACCTGATATCAAACCTCAATTGCATGAAGTAACAATCAAGTATAAATGTGAAGTCCCCTTCCAAAAGCCCAGGCATCAGCTGTAAGCAATCTTGTAAGGTATGCCTATTAAATGTCTTCTGATGACATGTGCATGCACACAAAATCTTATACACAGAATTAAACATAGTTGGTCTTAAAGATGCCATTGGACTCAAACTTTGTTATTTTATTCCTTGGTCATCCAAAGGCCCACCTGCTTCTCTGGATGGTTTCCTTTTCTGGATATATTTAAAGAAATGTTTGTTGCTTGTCTTGATGCTTTTAGCAAACTGCTCCTCAAATTCTCTTTTTCCATGCCTAATTATTAACCTGTACTTCTTTTGCCAGACCCTGTGCTCTCTTCTATTAACTTCACTGGAGCAGACCGTGCCCTTTTTGCTTTTTAGGGCTTCCTTGAGTTGGGTTGTTAACCATGCAGGCATTATTTTAGACTCCTCTTTTAGACCTTTGCTAACCTGAAAAATGCATTCCATCTGGGCTACAGTTAGTGTGGTTTTAAATGGTTTCCAAGTGGAGAAAAGCAGGAATCATTCTTTCTCCTGTCTGTGCTCACCAGTATGTCTTCATTCTAGAAAAGGAGCAAAAGGACTATGGGTGGGATACAGCCACTATTTTGCTCAATTTAACTCACATCTCTCTACTGCAGAAATCCTCCTGCATGGCTTTTGTCCATCCACGTCTCATGAAGTAGCCAGGTGGAGGGGTGTAGTCAAAGGGGATCTGTCCTTCCTAGCTGGATCTAACCCTGTGAATGGTCCTGCAATGTTATCTCCAGAAACATAATGACTCAGAAGAGCTCAACAACTTTTATTCTCATTCTGCTGTTTTTAAAAAGTGTGCTACATCAAGGCAAATATGGTACACTTTATAAAAATGCTGAACAGTGCTGAGAAGCAAATACAAATCACAAATCCCTCACTCAAATCTAAATAGCATAGCTTTAAAAATATACATTTTCAGTAACACAGCCAGCTCTATTAAGCATACAAATATGGCTAAGGGGGATTTGCTTTTATTAAGTTATTTTTAACACAAACCATTAATAGACTGCAAATAAAAACATAACTGTCATTGGCCTGTGACTGTCCTTAGGTCACAGACTATATATCCCCAAATTAATTACTACAATCTTAAAAGTGTAATTTAGTGAGTGAAAGCAAAAACTTCTTTAGGCTCCTGGGAAAAGACATTCACTATTGCAGGGTCCAGGGTGAGGTATGGCATAGTGAACATTAAAACAATCTATAGGAATAGAGAACAATCCATTCAGTTGCACGCTGAAAGAACGAATAATATGTGAACTTGGCTGAAAAAAGAAACAGATTTGTCTGTGAGATGGTTTCAATTCCTCCCACTCTCTGGGTGGGAAACAGAACTTTGGCAAAAGCATTCCCATTAATAAGAATGAATAAGCTAACACTGATCTTTACCCAAACTATTAGAAGGATCCTTTTCCCCAGTAAAGTCTTTTCGGTGTCTGTTGTCAAGGGCTTGGAACAGGTAGTGAAAGAGCAGTGTAACACTGCTGGCAAAGTTGTTTCCTTATGCCTCTGCTGTTTAATTTCCCATTTACTATATTACCTGTTCCTTTCCTTGTAATATAAGAAAGGCTTAGAAACAACCAACTTTTATGTGGAATCTTACTCAAACCTTGTGTAACTCAAAGAATACCTCAAGCTTATACAGTGGGTTTGAGCTAGTGAAGCAAAATGGTTGCTTTTTTTCCCCTTAAAACAGCTGACCTCCCAGCCATATGACAACATTTCAGATGAAAACCAAGTTTTCCCTGCAGGATAGGAAATGGTCATCAAGACTCATCTAATGACCCTTTGGGCTCCCAGTTATAAAGCTCATTGGAACATATTGCTATTTTAAATATTGTTCAGGTACTATTTTTGGCTAACAAAGGGGGGAATTGTTTATTTACTTATTTGAAATATTTCTATGCTGCCAACAAAATACAGTCCCCATGGTGGTAAACACCAAAATATTAAAGCATCTAAGATATTAGAGCAGCATTTAAAATTGAGGATAAATGTGGGGGACCCGCAAGGGCTTGCAGGGGGCATCTTATTTCCCGTTTCCTCACTATTTCTTCTTTCCCTTCCCTGAAAGCCCTCATAACCTTTCCCTTTTCCTGCCTCCTCCTTCTCTTCTTCCACCCACCAGCCAGGCCTGGGTGAGTCATGAAAGTAGTATAATAATAAATCACCCAATAGTTGCTGCTGACCCTATTTCCAATGAGTCCTCCCTCAAAGGCAGAAACAGCCCCAGAAAGGGCCCTGTCACTTCTCCCATCTTTTACTGACAGAAAGCAAGGCTAGAAATGGCTAGTAGTACTGTTGTGTTTGCCTAGCAATAGTTAATGAGGGTATCCATTTCTTGAAGCTCCAGGTGCTCCTTGTTATTCTTTTAAGGGTTTTTAACCCCCCCCCCCATGTGTGTGTTTTCTTAGATATCAGATTTTTCTATAAACCTGAAGCATTTGGGGGGGGTTGTCGAAAGATCCATCTTGTCCATTCACTGCTCCAATTTCTAAATTTAATTATCTTCAGGTTTGGCTGGACTGAATATTAGAATATACAAGTAGAGAACCACAAAATCTAGGGGGGATTCCCCCCATCCCAACCGACCCCAGCTTTCCTGCAGAGGCTCCCTTTCCCAGCTAGCCCAACTCCAGCTTTGACACCTCAATGGATGCAGTGATAATCACAGTAGCTCCCTCCCATCCCAACTAACCCCAGCTTTGCTGCCTCAGTGACAGCAGTGGCTGCTCTCCTCCACCCTGCCCAGCTTCATCAGGAGCTGCACTGAGTGGGAGGGCAGCAGCAGTGATTGGGGAGGACAGGGAGCCATGCAAGGCCGGTGCAAAGTGTTTCTGCACCCTAGGCGAGGCCAGCTTGTGGTGCCTGTGACCCCCAGGAGATGCCAACCTCCCGGTGGGGCCTGGAGACCTCCCAGAAACATGCCCGGGAGGAGGGGCACTGGGCTCCACAAGGTAGCCTCGCCCCTGCCCAGGCCCACCATCAAGGGGCTGGCCAGCCAGCCTCACCTTGCCTTTTAGGTCAAGGATGAAGACAGTGAAGGTGGACATGGCTGGGGCCGGACCTCCTGTTGCTACTGCAGGCTTCTTTCTCCTCCTCCTCGGTTCCTCTCCAGGTCTCTGGGTGAGAAGGAGGAAAGGCAAACGCCCCCATGGGGGACCCAGCTGGAGCAGCTCCGCAGCCTCTCTACCCCCCCAGGGCTCCTCTGCGACAAATGCAGCCCTCGATCCCCACGACCCAGCCGGCGAGCAGATGCTTCATGCGAGTGCGCCCCCCACCCTTCTTGTTGCCTCTTTCCACCTCCAAGGCAGAAGCAGGGGCGGGGGGAGAGCCAGGTTCTGTCCTCTGGCCACTGGGGCTCGCTTCTGACCCACCACTCCTCCTTCTCCTCCTCCCGCGGCCCCGAAAAGCGAGCGGGGTGGCTGCTGCTGGCCTCCGTCTCTGATCTGGTCAGTTTTCTTTCCGAAGCTGAGGCTTCCAGAAGGACTCCCAAAAAGGTGATCGGTGGGGAGGAGCCCAGGGAGTGCCGTATCCTCACCTTTTTAGGACTGGTGCCCCGCAACCAGAATCTCTCTCCGCTGCTCTCCCTCTCTCGGATGCAGGGGGGCTGGGCTGCCAGAAGCTGCCTTCTCCTCTAGTGAGCCTCATTCAAAGGGGGGGGGAGTCCCTTCCGGACTATTGTGGGTACAGAGCCGGGGGGGCGACCCTCCATCCTGAACCTCCACCCGGAGCTCGCTTCCCCCCCCTGCCCCAAGTCCCCACTCCAGCCAGGTCCAAGTTCGCAGCAGCAGGGAGAAGCTGTTGGTGGCAGTGGGGAGCACACGAAGACCCTGGCCAGGGCCACCACCCTGCAGGAGAGCCACCACCACCGTGGTGGTTGTCTCGATGGTGAGGAGGGGGCAGAGGGGACGGGCAGGTCCAGTTTGGTGCCCTAAGGGCCGGCCCGCGCTAGTGAGTCAGCCCTGGAGCCACGCCATGCCAGGCCTGAATTATTGAAGGTCTTCTCCTCCCACCCCCAGCCAGGCCACCCATCTGAAGTGCTACTGCTGCCTGGCTACAGTGGCTCCCCCCTCAAGGCTCCAACAGAGAAGCATCAGTGCATGTGCAGAAAATGCTCCTCTGTTTAGGTGAATTTATTTCCCTCCAACATTTTCCCCTGGGTTTCTAGATTTTTCTGCAAACCTGTGCCACCGCCCCCCCCCAGTGGCAGAAAAGGATTCCTTCTCTTCATCTGGCCCCCATATGCAGATTTAATTGTCTACAGTTCAATAAAAATGTATAAACATGCAACACACATAACACAACCAGGAAGGAGGGCGAATAACAGTTATTATGGGTATGCCAAACAAAACAAATGAGTCTTCACCTGCTGTCAGAAAGTGATAGATGGAGACAGATTAATCTTCCTGGGGAGAAAGTCTCAAAGTTTTGCTGCCGTGACCACAAGGCCCTTTTTTGGGTTGCCATTCTCTGGACACAGGTGGCAGGGACACCCAAAGCACAGCCTCCGAAGATGACCTGAGTGGACAGGTAGATTGATATGGGAGAAGACAGTCCTTCAGGTATGCTGGCCTCAAACCACAGAGGGCTTTAAAGGTCAATACCAGCATTGGGAATTGGCTGGAAAGCAAATTGGGAACCAGTGCAGATGGCACAAGACTGCAGTGATATAGTCCCTGAAAACCACTCCAGCCTATTCCCACAGCTCACCTGTTTAAAGGGGCTTTTTGGGGCAGCACTGGCCCAAGAAATGCCCCTTTAAACAGCTGCAATGCCCCTTTAAACAGCTGAGTTGCATGGAGCAGGCTGTCCCTGTGGCTCAGCTATTTCCAATTTAAACAGCTGAGCCATGGGGGCAGCCTGCTCTGCACAGCTCAGCTGTTTAAAGAGACTTTCTTGGGCAGCCAGCCCTAGGCTCGGAGCCATGTAAACCCCTGCTTTCTGCTCCCTGAAGCTTTAAACCAAACAGCTGAGTGGTGGGGAGCTTCCCACTACTTTGCTGTTTTTTGTAAAGAGCCATGAACTGCATCAAAATCCATGAAAGTTTGTGGTGGTTCTTCAGTCAATGAATTCACCAAAATTTGTGATGAACTTTAACTGCGGTGGTTCAAATGGTTAAGACGCTGAACTGCAGGCTGTGGAAGGTCAGTAGTTCAGCAGTTCAAGACCCGGGTGCTGCATGATGGATTGAGCTCCCATCTCTAGTTCCAGCTCCTGCCAACCTAGC
Source organism: Gekko japonicus (assembly GCF_001447785.1). Taxonomy (NCBI): domain Eukaryota; kingdom Metazoa; phylum Chordata; class Lepidosauria; order Squamata; family Gekkonidae; genus Gekko; species Gekko japonicus. The sequence goes on from NW_015159713.1 coordinate 1,346,076, forward strand.
AGTTCGAAAGCAAGAAATTGCAAGTAGATAAATAGGTACCACTTTGGTGGGAAGGTAACAGCATTCCGTGCACCTTGGTGTTTAGTCATGCCGGCCACATGACCACGGAAACGTCTTTGGACAGTGCTGGCTCTTCGGCTTTGAAATGGAGATGAGCACCGCAACCCTAGAGTCGGATTCGACTGGCTTTCGAGCAAGGGAACCTTTGTTGTTGTTGTTCAGTCGCACAGTCGAGTCCGACTCTTCGCGACCCCATGGACAATATAGTCCCTTTACCTTAATTCATCAGCCAGTTCATGACCATCCCTAATCATCCTTCCCAGCACATTTAAGCATCCAGGGGGGACAAGAGTCATATAAGCACGTGGTAAGTCTCAGACTTCCAAGAATCCTGTCCACATCCTCAGACTGAACAAGCTAAAAGGCATCTAAAACAACTGGACAAACTGGTACCCTGGGCCCATCCAGCCCTGTCACTGGTAATGTACAGTCCAAGACAGAGTAGATGCAAGAATTTTAATCTGCAAAGTATGGAGCAAAATTATTTCAATAGGCCACAGAGCAGTCCACTTCCTCCTATTGGTTGGAACCCAATAAGCTGCTGACTCCCTTGAAGAATTCCATAGGTCTACACTGTATGGATGCAATGGTGGTGGAGAAATATTGCTTCTTCACTGCCATCACTGCCACTGAATAGGCTTTTAAATGAGCTCTAGTCCATGCCTTGTCAGATTCATCTCAAATGTTTCTCCACAGTTGCCCTAGCTGTCTCTATTTGTTCACTGCCCATGTGTCCTCAGTAAATCAAGGATCTGCCTGGGCTCTTAAACCTGAGAGAAGGCATCAAAGAATGTCTGTGACAATTGCCCAGGTCATTTCTTTACTCCAGAGGAGAAACAGTGCAGGTCACAGAGGCCATGAAAACTCGAGGTCCTACCAACAGTAGCTTCGGCATTCTGACAGACATATTTAACTAGTGGAGACCTGCAAGGAACTTGTGGGGAGTGGGCATCTCATCCCCCCTGTCTTTGCTCTCTTTCGAGATCCCCACACTTTGTCAACCATGCCCTTCTCTCTTTCTCCCCCTCATCCTTTCTCTGTCACCCATGCCCTCTCTCTCCCACCCACCAACTCCCATAGCTTGGGCCTCTACTCCTCCCCCCCCCAACCACCTCCAGCATTGTCATCTCAGTGCCAGGGGGCAGCAATTCCTGTGCCCCTCTCCTGCCTACATCCAGCATTGCCTACTCAGCAGGAGTATCACCCACTTAGCAGCAGGAACAGCTAGGAAGTCCTACACATTCACCCCCACTCATCCCAACTGTCACCACCTGAGGGACAGGGCTGGCAAGTCCCACACTTCCTCCCCTGTCCACCTCCAGTTTTGACCATGCCAGGGGGAAGCCTCCCACCTTAGCTGCTAGGAGAACTGGTGGGTTCCGCACTTCCTCCCCTGACCCTTTCCAGTTTTGCCATTTCAGTAGCTGTGGGGGGCAGAGACCAGGGACTTCTGCTCTTTCTCCCCCACCATGCTTCTCTGCCTCTGCAGGACAGTTATGCATGCTTGAACAAACAACTGTTCTGTTTGTGTGGGTTTTTTGGTAATCCCCCCCTTTTTTAATTTTGAGGTTTTTCTGCAGTCCTGAGTCTTCCCCGAGCTTCATTTTTAAAAAAAAAATCTCCTTTCTCTCTCCATGGCCTTGATCTGTTGATTTAAGTATCCACTGATGGAGCCATGTTGAGAATCAGATATATTAATTCTAGGATGAACCAGATCATAGTTTCTGTAGTCTTAAAGCTTCTGTTCTTATGGTAGAATAGAAAAGAGGCAAACTGGAGAGTTAACTTGGTACAATGAAGAACATTTTGAAATGAGTTACTATATTATGATGCAGATATTGCAAGAATACAGAATGCCTATCACACTGATCTTGGTTTTATTTCATAACTAGCAGAAAAGCCCGTTGTGAAACTGATACAACGGGATCTAGAAAGATGTGGTCTGTAACGAACGCATAGGCTGGATGGTGGTAAGGTAAACAGTAGTGGGTGAGGGTGGGTGGGGGGTGGGGGAACGGTGGCGGTGGCCAGAGGCCTCTGCATC
>NW_015159713.1:1349998-1423964 GCF_001447785.1 Gekko japonicus
GGGGAAGTCAGCTGCACAGCAGGGGGTTGAAGAGAATGGTTTGATGGCTGCTAGGCCAAGATTGGCAACAATAGTTCCCCAGGAGCCCCATCGTAAATGCACCAAACAATTCCTAATGATTTTCCAAAACACTACTCTGTTGATAAATTGCAGCATTTTGAAGTAGCACCAAAGCTTTAAGATCTCTCAAGCTGTCACCTGGAGACTGGCAACAGCTTACACACACACACACAGCCTCTGCCTAGGGAGCAGCTGACATCATTCTCCTCTCCCAACGGAAAATTCCAACTGCCTTGCGGGGGGGGGGTGCGTTTGAGATGTGGAATGGAGTAAGGTCCAATCAGCTTCCATATGCAAATGACCTTGGAACGCTGGGTGGGACTGCCCAAAGCAGCCAGTCAACACAGCCAGTGCCTTCTGAGCGGCAGTTTTTCCGGCCTAACACTAAGGAGGTGAAATTTAGAATGTTCATATAGAACGTTCAAACTCAATTATATATAAGGAGAGATTTTTGCAAGAAAAGTGAATGTCTCCAAGGAGATCCACATTATACAAAATAACATAAGAAATCTGTAGTTAATTTGTTATAAATAGAACTTTATTTGGACATATATTTATCGGCTATTCAGCTTTTTCAGAATTTTGACAATTAATTCAAGTTTTGAATTTACATGCATATGAATATGTCACAATGTCAAACCTCCCCCCCAAAAAAATACATGAGCTTGTTTCTATAGCATGCTTATTATAGATTTAATCATGTTTACTTTGGTCTTGCTCTTTGAGGGCGTGAGCATGGTGACAGAGAATAATGTGCAACAGTGGAATTATGATAAGACAATCATAAATCCAAGCAACCAAGTTGTAATTGCAGTTTATCAGATGTTCTATACTGTAAACTGATTTATAGGATTGTGTGAAGTGGTCCCCACAGACATGCACAAGGATACAAACTTGCTAAACTGGGAAAAGGTTTCCACTATTGTTTTGCTGAAAAGAACTTAATGGCTAGCAGCAATGCAGTCATACTACAACTACAAGGCTACATACATACAACTTACACAACCAAAGAAAAGGAACAAAAACAGCAGGTTTCATAGTTTTACCTTTTATACATAAAAACTGATAGGCAATAAACCTGATTTATTTAATGGATTATTTTATCAGCCTCACACATACAACTGTTTCATTACTTTGCTTTAAACTTGTCAAAAAAAAAAGCTTTATACATTGCAACTGGCACATTCTTTCTTGACAATGAGGCAAAGGTTTAACAGTAAAGATCTTACTCTTAATAATTGTGGTATTGTTGCTATATACGGGCTCAAGAGACAGCTAAAGTTGCTTCTGTCAGCGAATAACTTGGCACTGCCAAACCGATTCTTAGGTCTGATGTGAAAGACATACAGTTCAGCCATTTTATCAAGCAAACTGCTAGATGGTTGGTTTCGTGTTGGTTTTTTTCTTCTTTAAATTAAATTTCTACAAGTATAGCCAGCTGAGACAGGCAAATACAGTTATTATGTGCAGGTTGGAAAGGATAAAATGGAGGAGAGAGAAAGGGGGAAAGCATCAAACCAAAGTGAATAAGGAATGGGGATCTTAAAGGGCCTCAGCCAATGTTAATTAACTAACCATAATTGCTTTATTCTGAAGCAACTTTTGCAAAGAGTGTTATATTGCCTGCAAAATGGTACAGGTCAGAGAAAGCAATTTTGTGGCTCTTGTTTTCATTGGCAATGAGGGAAGATTAAATTGCTTCATGACTTCATCCTGAATTTATGCTATCATAACATGTTATTTTTGTATTTCTACCTTGGAAAACAAACACCGATGGCATATGTGATACATAAAGTCAGGCCCTACAAGCCAATAATGCTACTTTTTCCTGCCATTTGAGAAGATGTTTATATTGAAATGTTGGCGATATTTACCTTTAGCTCCTTTTAAAAAATACTATAAACCTGGTTATTATTTTTCACTTAAGAGAAATGATGTACAGGACTGCCCACCATGTCAATACCGTCCTTAAATAAGGTTTTTAAAAGATGCCAGCCAGTCAGATACCTAATTCTGTTACATGCTATCAAAAAGAAAAAACAGTCCTGCCTATTCCTATGAGGAAAGAAAGAAAGAAAGAAAGAAAGAAAGAAAGAAAGAAAGAAAGAAAGAAAGAAAGAAAGAAAGAAAGAAAGAAAGAAAGAAAGAAAGAAAGAAAGAAAGGCTACAGCTCTAAACCTCTCCTATATTTATTCTGTTACTCAATGTTGACATGTTGGAAAATTCCCATAGAGGCAGATATGTTAGTCTGTTGTAGAGAAAACAATAACGACAAAAAATGTCTGTAGTACTTTAAATACTAACAAATATATGTTGTGGTATATGTTGTGGTATATGTTTTCATGGGCCAAAGCCCATTTTATGCCAGATCCATCTTGATACACATATGTGGGTATTGCAAAAGGGAATGAACATAGCACATGGCAACAAGACTTAAAAATTCTGAATAGCAGAATAGTTTTAAACACATTAGTACACATGGTATATACTCCTGATCTGGATATTCACTCTGTGGACCTGCCACTATCAACGGTCTTTTAGAATCTTCCATAAATACCTCCCCTGTTACCTTTATGTAATGGGGGGGGGGTTATAGCTTTGGTTTTCTTTAAAGCTGAAATTTAAAGGAATATTTGAAAATCTAAATATTTTATTACACAAAAAAACAAACCAAAATATCAAGTTTCAATGTAATTACTAGTAACCATAGAAGGCATTTGAGAGTCAATATGGTGTAGCAGTTAGAGTGTTGGACTAGGACTGGGGAGAGTTGGATTCAATTCCCCACTGTGCTATGAATCTCACCTTGGACCAGTCATTCTGTCCCAGCATAACCCGGGGTTGCTGTGAGGATAAAATAAGGGGAGAAACATGTAAGCCACCCTCAGTGGCTTGAAAGAAGATAAGGTTATAATGGGGGGCAGGGTGTTTTTGAGGCCCTGGAACATCATTGGTCCACCTCCCAGTTTGGTCCACCTCCCAGTTAGAGAGCCAGTTTGGTGTAGTGGTTAAGTGTGCAGACTCTAATCTGGGAGAACCAGGTTTGATTCCCCACTCCTCCGCATGCAGCTGCTGGATGATCTTGGACAAGCCATAGTTCTGTCAGAGTTGTTCTCTCAAGGGCAGTTCTCAAAAGAGCTCTCTCAGCCCCGCCTGCCTCTGTTGTGGGGAGGGGAAGGGAAAGGAGCCATTCTGAGACTCCAGGTCAAGGGTGGAGTATAAATCCAATCCTTCTTCTTCCCAACATTATGGGCAACCTTCCAAAGGCCTCAGAATCAGGGGGGGGGGGGTTTCCAGGACCATGTTTAATAGCAACCTGGCAGACTACACATAACCTCTGGTGGTTTCTTGCTTCTTGCAGGGATTCTTCTCCCTGCAAGAAGCAGGAATCCAGCAGGTCCATGACAATCTTCTCCCAAGCCACCCCAAGCGGTCATTAATCAGCTGTTTTGAAGTTAGCAGCGCCTTTAAGAGACAGGCTTCTTGGGGCAACCCTTCTCCCCCTGAGCAAACCTCTGACAGGACCAGAAAGTTTACCAGCTCCAGGCAATGAGGTCTTAAACAGTTGTTCTTTCACTGATCTATGGTTCTTCTCTATTGAATAATGTATCTCCCAAAAATTGTCAGATTTGTTTTGTTTGGGGGGGTTGTTTGTTTTTTGCCATTAAGTTGCAACCAACTTATGGCAACCCCATAGAGTTTTCAAGGCAAGAGATGTTCAGAGGTGGTTTGCCATTGCCTGGCTCTGCACAGCGACCATGGTATCGCTTGGTGGTCTCCCATCCAAATACTGACCAGGGCCAACCCAGCTTAGCTTCCAAGATCTGACAAGATCAGGCTATCCTGGACTATCCAGGTCAGGGCAACTGTCAGATAGACAGCTGTTTTGTAGCTTAATGCAGTTGCAGGCATGCAGGCAAGGAGACAACATAAGGCAGGATTCTTAACATCAGGTTTTATTATTCTGTCCCTCTTGCAACCCCTTCTTTTCTTTCTCCTTCATCTCCCCCCCCCATACTGCTTTCTCTTTCAGTACAGAGGGGCATAGCTTTCTCTTTCAGTACAGAGGCACCCATCAACAGACTATGGTCTCCCTAATGGGACACAGTTCTAAACATCAACAACAAAATGATTTGTTAAACAGCTATTAAAACACAACAAATTGAAGCTGAGATACAGTGATCAGTCTAAAGCTATCCCAGTATTTTCATATCTGAGAATTTTGGTCTTTCAGGTCTAAATCAAGAATCAATATACTAAATGAACATAGATTTGAGTGCAAAACCTTTATACACTGTTATGTATTGAGCCTGAACTGTCCTTGCAAAAAAACTGAGCTTGGGATGCATAACAATAGATTGCTAGGATCCTAGAATGGACCAGTAGGGAGACAGGGATCCTAGAGTAAACCAATTGGGAAACAATAGAGTGTAAATAGCCTATCATTGGGAGTGGGGTGTTTTTGGGTGTAACTCTTTTCAGGCATAAATACCTGGCTTCAGCCAGGGATTGCAGTCTGCTTTCTCTTGCTGAATCACGTCTATCCGTCTAAACCCAGTATATTTTACTGGTGACGAAGGTGAGATCCCGATGAGTGAGCCTGACCCAGCCTCCAGCATTGCACCGCACAACGATCTCCAGGACTCTGCACCTCACATCGCTCCACAGGTCATGGCTGCTGCTCCGGGAATCATTCCTGCATTCGACCCCACTCACCCTGAGCTTTGGGAAGCGTGGGTAGAGCAGCTGAAGCACTTCATTCAGTTCTAAGGCATAGACGACACAGACAAGAAGAAGTCGCTCCTGCTGAGCACATGTGGCATCACCACGCTACGCCTAGCCCAGGGCCTCATTGCTCCTAAAACCCTTGAAGCAGCCACGTACGATGAACTCGTCAAGGCCCTCACCGGCCATTTCGCACCTCAACCAACCAAGATGACAAACCGTATGGACGTTTTGGTGCGCCACCAAAAGTCCGGGGAAGCGGCCACCAACTTCATGGCTGATCTCTGCAGGCTGGCCATAAACTGCGAATTCCCAGATCTCGAGAATGCCCTCTTAACACAGTTTGTCTGGTGCATCTGTGAACAGAAACTCCACTGCAAACTCATTGGCACTGATGAACTCCAGATCACCAGACCCCACAGATGCTGTCCCCCAGGGTGCTCTGATGGACTATCTTCTTGGCTGGCTAAAAGTATGCACTCATACATAGGCCCAGTAAAGCGATGGGTCACGCAGATGCCCTCAGCCGCCTTTTGCTGCCCTCCTGTGATCCAGACCCGGCACATGCACACCAGATCCTGTTTCTCGAGGACCTGCCCGACCGTCCCATCCAGGTACCCGATGTGGCCCACCACACTGCATGGGACCACGTGCTCTCCCGTGTTTTGGACTGGGTGGGGAGGGGTTGGCCTGCCAGCCAGGTGGGCCCAGAGTTCGCCGCATTCTCCTCATGCCGGGATGAACTGTCGGCCCACAGCTACATTTGGTGGTCCAGCATGGACAGCAAAACTGAGGACTGTGTTAAACGCTGCCAGACGTGCCTCAGGGCACCGGTGCATCAGTGGGAGTCCTCACACAAGCCATGGGCCCGCCTGCACCTTGACTTTGCGGGTCCATTCCAGGGCCAGATCTTCTTCATCCTGGTGGATTCATACTCCAAATGGCTAGAAGTGGTGCCGGTCCCCTCCACATCATCCTGAGCAGCAACTCGCACCCTATGGTGGATCTTCAGCACACATGGCATACCAGATGCCGTTGTAATGGACAATGGGATGGCTTTCACCTCATCCAAGTTTTGGGAATTCATGGACTACTATGCCATCCGACACATCCACTCTGCCCCATTCTACCCCACAACCAACGGCCAGGCTGAGAGGGTGGTGAGGATGACTAAAGAGTCCCTCTGCAGGATCGTCCAGGGAAGCTGGGACCACCGGCTGTCAGCCTTCCTCTTTGGCCAGCGGGTAACCCTGAACACAATCACCAGCTGCAGCCCCATGGAACTCCTGATGGGAAAGCGCCTCACAACCTGTCTCAATCGATTGCACTCCAGAGCACAGCTCAGCCCCAGTGAACCAAGCTGCTCCCTGTGGGTTCTTCCTGGGTGGCCCCATCTATGCATGCAACTTCTCCAGCAGTCCAGCCTGGGTCCCCACCAAGGTTATCAGGTTGACCGGGCCTCTATCATATGAGGTCTCCACAGAAGACGGCCAGAGGCTCCACCGACACATAGACAAGCTCTGCAGCCGTCTCTTCCCTGCTGAGCCTGGGATACCCACACCAGAAGACAGTGATGAGGAACTGCTAAGCCCAGAGGAGTTGGAGCCTGAGGAGAACACGTCCACTGGCAGCACCCAGCTGAAAATCAACAGACAGCCTTTGGATACCTCCAGCGGAACACCAGCGGCAGTGGCCCCGAGAACATCCCAGCGCCACCACCCTCTCCAAGTCTGGTGGTGGGGCCAGCCTCCATTACAGTTCCTGAGCCCACAGCCCTGTCAGCGGAACCATGCCTTTCAAACCGTGAGTAGTGCCGACCAGCATACTTAAAGGACTTTGTCAGCTGAAGAGGCTCTGAACTTTGGGGAGAGGGGTGTTATGTATTGAGCCTGAACTGTCCTTGCAAAAGGACTGAGCTTGGGATGCACAACGATAGATTGCTAGGATCCTAGAATGGACCAGTAGAAAGACAGGGATCGTAGAGTAAACCAGTTGGAAAACAATAGAGTATAAATAGCCTATCGTTGGGAGTGGGATGTTTTTGGGTGTAACCCTTTTCAGGAATAAATACCTTGCTTTGGCCAGAGATCACAGTCTTCTTTCTCTTGCTGAATCACTAATAAACTATGAGCTGATCATGTCTACACGTCTGAACCCAGTATATTTCATACACATATAAAGTTGATGGTAGCTTTCAATACAATTCTGACTGACTGCTCCAGCATTGCATTTTGAAAAATCTGTCAGTTATTCCTGCACCCAGAAATTCCATTCATGTTTGCCCTGCAACCACACAGTTTGCTCTTCAAAGTACCACAGTGGCTCAGATTCCATCCCCACCTTTCTTCATGTCTGTCACTAGACAACCTCCATTCCCATGGAAACAATGAAAATCTTATTTCAGTAATTATTTTTTGATTGTGGATCCAGGGGCAAGGATGAGAGCAAGAGTGAGGGAGGAAGAATACAAAAAACAGTTTGGGGAAAAACCTGGCCACAGCTTTATTGATTACAGCCTGAGGAGCACTGGTGCTGCATTGGAATGGATCCTGTATTGTGTAACCCACCTGCCCCTCAATATACCCCAGCCCCCCAGATCACCTGCCAGCGGGGGAAACCACAAAGTGGCAACCCCCATGTTCCACCTGGATGTTAGCCACTGCATGGATCCCTTGCCATCTGGTGGTGACAGCCAGCTGATAGCCCCTGAGCTGGGCAAACTGGTGAATGGCTCCACCCCCAAGACCCCTTAAGGGAGTCTCCAAAGCAAGGGAGGCAGGTGCACAAGCACAACTTCCCCCCAAAAAAAGGAACTATCCCAATGCCAAAACTGCCCAATCCATCCTAATGCCAAAATTGCCCAACAAGTAAACTGAATGCAACCCATGACAACCAAAGACAAGGGAGGGTGGGAGGGAGAGCCAGAACACCCTGAGGGAGAGGTCTGGGCAGCAGCCATCTTAAATAAGAAGGGGAAGGACCCAGAATTCTGGGCTGTAAGTTCACTCAGAGTTTGACCCCCTTCCAGGCAGGCCCAGTGACACCAGGATTGGCTGGTCCTCCACTGCTGCAGCCCCCCCCCCCAGTACCTTCAGCTCTATGTGGCTGGCTCAGAGTCAGCAAAAAGGACTCCCTTCAGTTGCTCCCAGCCCCAGGCCACAAACACAGCCCCTTGGCAAGTCAGGGCCATTGCTTATAGAAATAATATCCCAGAAAGGAAAAAGGCAGTGCTTCTACATCGTCTGGATTGTGAAGGGCAGAAAATCTAGCTTAGTATTCTTTATTCTGACTGGCAGCAGCTCCTCAGGCAAAGAAATACCTTTCCCATAATCAGATATGTAACATCTGATTGTTGCCAATACGCTAAAGGCGCTAAGGTTCTTTGACTTATGTGGCTAGCCAATAAACCAGGCAGTAAAGAGTAATAAAAAGTATTATTCGAATAAGGAACACCCTACAGCTTAATTCAGCCTGGGTGTTCAACAAGCAAATGCAATAAGCAGACTTATATACTCTTTTTGCTCCTCCTACTTTACATCATCACTGACATCATGTAGACATGCTCAGTTCAGTTTTCTTTGTCTGGCCAGTCATCAATCACATATTTGGCAGACAGGATGTAAATTGGCTGAATTTCCACTCCTACAATACAGGTGCAGCTCATTATTTCTAATTTACAGCTTTGTTTACTCCTTTGGCACTGCTCCCAGACTTCTGTTATCTCTGACTGAACTTTTCAGGCTGGGTTCATTCTCAGTATTAAATTGTCAGCTCAGTTACCCCTATTATTATTCTTTCATATTAATACTTGCATATAAACATATCTAAAATACCTTGTAGCATTAAGCTCTTATAGATGTATCGATTTACACATTATTATACATTTTGGTTCATCAGAAAATTTTACAGAATTATTTTTGATTATTTATTAAGCTGTTTCTGGTTAAAAATTAAAGTAAAACACATAGCTCAGTTCAGCCTGTAAGAGACACTGTTCTACAATACAAATTCTATACCTCTAATTGACCCTATTTAATTGGTGCCAGGAGTCATAATCTAATACCAACCTATGCTTTTCTAATTGATAGATTGTACATTATTTGACTCTGTGAAATCATCTGCCCAATACTCCTTAAAAATTTAAAAGCACAGAATAATGAGGGATGTATGATTAATTACTTTGTTTTTCCCAAATCCCAGCTTCTTTAATTGACCTGTTCATAATTTATGTTCTCTATGTTGGCAAGGGTCTCTTCAGTCATCACCTGGTATAATTATTTCTCTTTAGGCAAACAGTCTGGTTGCTTTAAACTTAAAACCTTTCTACAACTAGTTTATAATTAATAGAGAATATTTGCTTTTTATACATACCTTATACATTAACTTGTCTTAAACATAACATGAAATTCTAAAACACACAAAGGGATTTCTTCTGTTACAATACATAATAACATTATTTTATTCTAATTAGACTCTTCCCTTTGAAGTAAGAGAGAGAACAATTGGCAATAATACAAGCTTTCCCAATTAGCATTACTAGCAAACAAAACTTTCTGTTATTCCAGTTGAAAATGCAGAGTCTTTTCTTCTCTATGATTCAACATCCCTATCTTAAAGAATAACATAGCCTGGGTTTAACTATAGGCTTTCATTGTCAGCTTATTGACATTCAGAGTTGCTATATCTTAAACATTGTATATGTTAGACATGATCTGTGTCTCTCATTTAAGCTCTCATTGAGAGTTGCTTTCCACAAAGCTAAAAACCGCTTTAAACTTTTAACCTGGCTGGCTAATAGTGTCAGGTCAACTTGACCGAAGTTGGCAAAAACCTTTAAGGGAGGAATACACCTGGAGTTCAAAGAATACAACTCCCTATTCCTTTGAAACAACAGGATGGCAGCTCTTAATTGGAAGTTGGCAAAGAATTAAAACAAGGGCTAGAAAAACATGTCAGCTAAAATGATTGAAATAATTTGGTGTTATATAACACAGTCTAGTATTCTAAAACAGGATGTTAATCCTCCAGGAGAAACCCAAAGAATTTTATCCCATAGGTTTCTTTAAAGCAGCAATAATCAATAAAAAAACATTTTAACCCATGCAACCTCTACATGATCATAACTCAAATGTTCTAAGATTCAATGCGTCACTAAAGGATGAGAAGTTCAAGCCATTTCCTTACTTTTATTGAAAACATGTATGTCAATTTTTAAATTAGACCCAATTCAGTTTTAGAACAAACAGGTGCTTTAGCATAACTATCAATAAAGTACACATAATTTATACTGTTTGGACGCTTGTCCAAATTCTGTGAGCTATAGCAGTAGGAGAGAGTCAGAGTGGTTCAAAGGTGGAATCAGCTGCCTAGGGAGGTGGTAAGCTCCCCTTCACTCCCCTTCACTGGCAGCTTTCAAGAAGAGGCTGGATGAATATTTGTCAGAAATGCTTTAGGCTGGTCCTGCATTAGGCAGGGGGTTGGACTAGATGGTCTGTATGGCCCCTTCCAACTCTATGATTCTTTTTTCCCCCAAAGATCCTGAGAGTTTTGTAAATCTAAAATACACCAGTGGACCAAGATGATTCTAGTAAAAAAATAAGTAGACTATGTGCATGTTAGTTGGTCCATGTTCTATAACTATGGTTGCCAACCTCCAGGAGATAGCTGGAGATCTCCTGAGATTACTGTTGCCCTGCAAGAGCCTTGTGCAGCATCTATAAGGCTATGGACTGTAACTATAAGGTGGACTGTACAATACATGTGCCAGGGAACTGGACTGTGTGGTAGCTTGAAGATGGTGCCAACCTACTGGACTGTTGGCATGTGCCCAGCTGAGGGAATGTACAGGTATTAGCTACCCAAGCCAGTCCAGGAATGGGAGGAAACCCTGTACTTTTCCAGTACATTAAACAACAAACCCAGAGGTAGGCTATACCCTCTCAGGTTTTCAGAACAATATGCCACCAGAGCCTCTTTTCACTAGTCCCTGCCTTTCCTAAGGGAGAGATTCCAAACCCTTAGTTAGCATCTGGGATTTAACACAATAGCAACTCACTCAGAGATGCACACTCTTACCAAGGTAGTGTATGTGGTCAGGGTTAGCCACCAGATTTAGACTTGGAACTCAGGTACAACATCAGAGACCATTTAGAAACAAGAATATTTTTTATTCAGTACAGAGCTTAACACAGACTACCAGAGTTTACAAAATAACAAAGGCTACGGCGGTTTGCCTTAACTAAACATCAATGATGCATAGTTACCAAGTCAGGATATCATCCAAGAGTTCAAGATTGTCCATTGTGATAATCCAGTTAGCACCAAGGGATTTTGAGTAGGAATCCCATCTTGTGCAAGCATGCATCCAGTTCACAAAGCCACCCTTTGTCCCTCAAGGGCTGCATTTCAGGTGCAATAAAACAAGAAGAGAGAGCAGGAGCAGAGAGCAAAAGCTAAGAGAGAGCTCATTCATTGGGGTCAAACAATTATAGCCCAATTCCAGCCACAAATTAGATGTGGCTATTAGCCAATTGCGAGTGGGCATGGGTGTGCCCAATTGTTGGTTGTCATAGTTGCATGCGGGGATAGGCTAGAAGTTTGGAGACCACACCTGCAGTCACATGACCCCAAACTCCAGCTTCTCCATTGCCTACGTGACTTTTTGCATGTGAGGCAGAGCCAGGAGCCATCAGGTCTGCCTCTTCCCTTAGAGGTGTGAAAGAATGTGTGGTTATATGGCATGGTTATAAAGTTTCTCTGGCCAAATGGTCGGCCATTTGGCCTGCGAGAGGAAATAAGACACAGCATGTTATCAGAATGTAATCACAGGAGAAGGCATGAATTATAGAAAGCAGAAAGCAAAATTTTTATACAGGGAAGCCTTGCCCAGAAGCAGTGTGCCAAGCCAGATGTGGACCTGTGGTATACCCAATGCCTCCCACCCCTGCATCCCTGCAAGAGGCCAACCAACCTCCCTGACACCACAAGTATGCAGAAACCAGCAGCAGTTCACTAAAAAGAAACCATACTCTGCACAGGAAGCCTGAGTGTTCCTGCAAAGTCTCCATAGAAAGACTTCTTCATCATGCAGGCACCTTCTCCCCCACGCACACCTTTGCCATATGCTGCACGTATTCCTCATTGTCAAACAACAGAATTTACGCCATGGAGGATTAAGCAGCTGTCTCGTCCATCCACTGCCCATCCTGATAACGTGTTGATTGTTGGGACATTGACTAATGATCATCCATGGAACCGAGACATTATTACTCTTTTCTTTCCTTTGTCTTTCTAAAGGTGTCACCATTAGTCGAATATTATTGCCACTGCCCAACCATTAAACCCATCCTCCTGACCATTAGTAACTGGATTTTTCTAGATTTCCTGGGGACTACGTGACTGGTGGAGCATCCCCCTCCCAGCCATTCTAGGGTATAAAAAAGAGCATCTCTCCATTGCTCCCTCTCTTACTTCCTACCTACCTGACCCCACCCTATCTTGCTGACTCCATTCGTAGCATTGTTTGGAGTCCCCCACGTGCATTGCTGACCAACACATGACCCCTTCCCTAGTATTTTCCCTATTTTTCCTGCAGGATTACCTTGTCACGTCAGACAGGTTAAGTATCATCAAAATCAATGATACCTTCCTGCTAATGCAACTGTCGCTTGTACCTTTCTATCTAAGATTGTTAGCTTTGTATCAACTGAGTGTGTGATTGTTTCATTTTTACTGTATGTGTGTGAGGATTATTAGTTTAAAAAATCACTATTTTTTAATATCTAATCTCTGCGTCTGTTTCTGGGGATCTGGGTTGGACTCCAGTTATCATTCCCTTGATCAAAGTCATTGCCATTTAACATTCAAATTCCCCCATCTTATTAATAAAGGCAATTTGACTAACATTACAACTGATCTCCAGGCAACAGAGATAAATTTACCTGGAGAAAATGGATGTTTTGGAAGGTGAACTCTATAGCATTATACCCCATTGAAGTCCTTCCCCTCCCCAAATTCTTCCCTTCTCAACTTCTACCCCCAAAAACGCCAGGTATTTCCCAATCCAGAGCTGGCAACCCTATCTATAACTGACCTGGAGATGATGTAACTGTTAAATTGATTAATTTAATAGTAAGACTTTACCAAATCAAACTCTCCCCACTGTGGATTAACCGGGACTCTAGAACCATAGTTTTCTCCCATTAGTTTAACAACACAGAAGGGAAAATCCAGGTTATAGGACACAAGAATCAGAGAAAGAAAATTGCAACTCAGTTCAACTGGCTTTTCAGATTAATTTCACATATTGCATCTGCCATTACCACTGTAATAATCCAATCCTTATTCTGTTTCCTGGGAGGTAATTCCCACTAGTTTTAATGAAACTTCTAACTAAATTTGCTTAGGATTGCAGCTGAAATTGCAATGTTTACTCAAGGTCAATGTCTTTTCCGTTGAAATGGGCAGGCAGAAATGTTAGCACTTTCAGCAACTTTAATTAAATGACGGCTTGAGCAGGGATGGGTAAACTTTAGCCATTGGGGTCCCTGTAGTTTTTTTTAAGAAAGCAGTTCTTTAGAAGAAGGCATTTCAACAGGTGCTCCTTATCAAATGCTTACTGTGACATAATAAGCAGCAGCTGCTGAAATCCTATACAACCTTTAAATTTACAGGAGCCTTATGTTGAATCTATTGAAGGCACAGGAGCTCAAGCCCTAATGTACACATTGTAAACACAAGGTAGAATTCCTTCTCTATTTGAGCCAACGCGGGTCACAGTTTTTGTGTTTAGTGGGCTGTGCAATGAAAGATGTTTCTTGCTTTTCAATAATGATTAATGTGGCATTCATTAGAATTCCTTATATGGTAAATTATACTCATTAAATTGCTATGGCAGAAACCATACACAGCACATACAGAATTAAAACAGCATTAGCTAACACCCACTGCACTCTCAAATCACTGTTCTAATTAGTATTTTCAGCACAGCTATCCCCTCAAAGGAATTCCAGATACCTTTTTTATTCTAAGAAATATTGTTCTAACAGGCTTATATTTACACATGAAAGACTGTTTCTGAGCTAGTGGTATCCCAGTAGTATATATGATTTCTCTGGTGTTACTTCATGCATATGTTCAGTGGCTTGTTTTTATCATCTCTCTTCAAGTGGATAAATATTAGCATAGTAGAAATGATAAAATACGGACTTTGGAAAACCAGCTATCATATATTGCGTGCCTAGGCTTGAAAAGACAGATTTGTGTTCCAGAAAGTAGAACCTGGCATGCAGTGATTGCAGTCCAACCATGACTTGATACATTCTACATTTTGTTACCTCTGAAATTACAGAGCCCTTACTTCCTCAGTCTGTGAGAAGTCCACTGCCTCAGGGATTATATTCCTTGCACTGAGAGACATCACCTATGGTGTCTTTTTAGAACTCTGTACACCTAAGAATCTCTGACTACAGGTTTTGAAATTTAAATCAAGTGGATTTGTTAGCAGATTTAACAGTGTTTGTTCATTTACAGCTGATTTTGAAGCTAATGTTAAAGGACAGGATAAAAAGTGTGTTAATAGAGCAACAATGCATGGGCAAATGCAATTGAAATTCCTTTTATTAATTACTTATTAAAATACTTTTGTATTTTAAAGACATTATTGCTCTGGCCCTTCCCATAACACTTCTGTATTTTTACTTTGTTTATATCCTTCTTTTATGGACCGTCCGCAGCTAACAGTGGAACTCCAAGCAGAACTGAAGTCAATAGACTTGGAAGAGAGTGACTCTGGTCCTTCCCCACAGAGAGTTTGCTCCAGTTTGGAATCCATGCAACATCATTCCCTAATTGTGTACACATGCAACAAGAAACGGCCTTATATTGAATCAGACCTTTGGTTCATCAAGGTCAGAATTGTCTACTTAGATTTGGCAGCAGCTCTGCAGGATCTAGGCAGAAATCTTTCACATCACCCACGACCTGATCCTTTCCACTGAAGATGCTAAGGATTGAACCCAGGACCTTCTGCATGCAAAGCAGATGCTCTACCAACTTAGCCCTCTCTCTCTCTCTCTCTCTCTCTCTCTCTCTCTCTCTCTCTCTCTCTCTCTCTCATGCCATGAGGATGAGAAAGTGCACCCATGTTGGTGCTGTTTTCCTTGCCCCAGGCCCCCACAGCTGCCTTCCCGCCCCCGCCCCCCAGTGTCACAGAGGGCATTTTAAAAAGGTAACTGCAGGAGTAAGGCAATGTAGCTGGGTCCTTCAAAAAAATCCATACCTTCGCATCCAAATGGCTTGCTAACATGCTTTCACTGCTTTCTATCCAGGCTTGAGAAACAACATACCAACAATGGGGAAAGCCAGAATGTCATAGGTGCTCCAGAAAGAAATTCCCTGCTGCAGTGTTCTAGCCAAAGCCGAGAAACATCTTCATGTGGATGTACTCTGTGCTTTAGATGGCACTGTAAAACTACTGCCTTGTCCAGCCCTTCTTATTATCTTCAAAACGTTCACTATCAATACTACAAGGAAAGGGACAACCCCAGCTGCAAAAGGACAAAGGCACAAAAAGAGAAAGAGGAGTCAGAGATAAGCTTCTAGCATAGACAAAGAGAGGCATTGCATATATACATGGTCTGGTTACAGAGATAATATCCCCAGTGTCCAGGCATGCTGATTCACCTTTAGTCCAGCACTCTGCACCACCACCCTTACCTACCCATCCTTTTCCTCAGTCAATGATTACCCTAATTGGTATTGTGTAAATGTGACTTAAGGCTCTAAAAATCAGACATTTTAAAAGAGTCTAATTCAACAGTAGGAAGAAAACACGACCTGTTCCTGTTATTACCATTTAAACAAAGCTTTCAATATATCTTGGAATAGCATTAAAAATAACATTAAAAAGTCCTTTATGATTATCATTCTACCGATTTAAAGCTTGTCTTTTGGAGGATTTTAAATGAACCAGGGAGATTGTCTTGGGGTTACAGCATGACCTTACAAGTGATCAAAGAACAGTAAATTAACACAATGTATAATCATTATTCCAATGATTAAAATTCAAGGGAAGTCTAAGGCAATTAGGGCTGATCTAGGAGAGAACAAGCGGCAGAAACTCATAAAATAAAAACCTCATTACTTGAGTAACATGCTTTTTTGCTTCAGTGACCCCAGCTGGCAGGCATGCAGGGCTAAATTAATTGACTTACAACCAGAAAGAGATGGCAATGCAATAACCAAAACAGACTTGGCAAAGAAAAAAAAATGTGCACTGTATGATTCATACCCTGTTGTTCTGAAAGACTGTTCTGTTCTTTCGGGACTTTTATAAATGCAGTGCTTTCAGGTGTAACCGATGTTTCAGTTGCATAGTGAGAACAATCTGAATGTCTCATGCCAGGTAGTCTGCCTAATTGTGGAATTAGGATGCCACTGCCATCCTTTAAATAAAAGCTCTATATTACCCCGGTGCCCAGGTTAAAATGAATGCATGGACATCCTGCATGGACATGTGTACAACTGTTTGTAAGAACTGGAGACCAGGACTTGTGTGGCTTGTGTCACTTATTCAGCTGTACATGTGTTGAATGTCACATGAGAATTACTCAATGCACTTTTTTTAAAAAAGTTTACACTTTACACAGATTGTACTTGGGTTCACTGTAACTTGTGAACAGGACTACTGTGGCACTGTAAGCTATTTTCAAGGGCTTACTATCTTCATACAGTCCTAAAGGATATCTATTTGTTTTCAGAGACCTTTCAGGACAGCATGTTCACAGGGCACTTAGAATTTATACGATGTGTGGCTTACTTAACGATTTAAACAGTTGTCAGGTAGAGCAGTGGTGCAGCACTGGCTTTTGTGAAAACCTGCATGAAAGAAAAAGTGATTATACTGTACTTTAAGGAAATGATAGGGTGAAACAAGCCATTGAAACACCATGAAAGGGTCAACAAACACTGGGTACGTTCAGACGGGGCGTTTATGCCGGCAGAAACGGGATCAGACTCACCCTCCTGTCCGCGGAGCCCTCCGGTGGACGCCCGCTCACACGCTGTGGGCGTCGGCGGTTTTTTTTTTTAAGGACTGTTTGAGCATGCGCACAGGCAGCCATTCAGAGAATGGCGATTTTTGCGCATGCTCAACCCCCCCCTTACATTTAAACTTTAAAGGTAAGCACTTACCTTTAAAGTTTAAAGCCCAACCTGGCCTCACTTAAGTCCCGGACTCCTCCGTGACGGTAAAGTAAGGGCTTTTTTATTTTATTTTAACAAACGCTCAGGGCGAAGCTTCGCCTGAGCACATATTGCCTAGTTTTTTTTAAAAAATGGTGGGGGAAAGCCGGAAGCCTCAGGCTTCCGACGGAAGTGGCTGCACAATGGAGGAGAGCGATCAGACGCCAGGGTGCACCGTTTTGAACCGTTGCACTCTGTTTACCACCACTTCAGACCTAGTGGCAGAGTGCAATGGTTTAAAAGGATTTACAACGGTTAGGGACGGGAGGCAGATGTTCGCTGTCTGAACGCCCGTAAGTACACTGGTTGGAACCGGCACCCTAACCATTGTAAAGCCCCCGTCTGAACGCACCCAGTGTGTCAAAAAATCAGCTCCGTCTTTGCAACTGGCAGACAGGATGCAAGCCAAACCAGTAGGTACTCGAACTTCCACAGTAAATACAGGTGCTGTGGAAGACCTCCATGTGCAGATGTAGAATGCTAATAAATAGCAAGTTTAGTAAGAAAATCACATAACACTCAGAAACACATCAGCAAGTAAAAGTAATAGAATGTTATCTAGATAATTGTCATGGGGGTGAAATCTGGGGGAGAGACAGACAGAGAATTACCTTTTAAACTGAAAATATGTTACATGGAATTCCATGGTCCTCCTTAACCAACTTTATTTACACTAGCTGAATCCCCTGGGTTTGTGGTCCAAAAGGGAAGGGAGGAGTGTGGTGGCTGAGGAGTTATTTAACCCTTGTGTTGGCCCTATTGCCCTGTTGAAAATCTACCCACTATGACTGCTTTTGGCCATGCTGGGAAAAACTTAAAAGGGCATTTAAGTGTTCCCCAGAAGGAACTGAGCAGGGCATTTTTTTCAGTGGGAAAATAGGAGGAAGAGGAGGAAACAGATAAACCTGATCTCCTCCTTTAAATCATAGCACTGACAGCTGTGTTATGCATAATGTTTTTGAAGGATCACAGAACTACACACAATGTGCAGATCTGCCCTACAGAGAGGATGATATTCAGGGTATTTACTTTGCCATCTATAAGCTTAGAAGTACTTCTGGTTGCCACTTCCAAAACTGAGTCAATTATAAGATGCACAGGAACTTCCTAACATTCTACCCTGTGTTGGCCTCTATTGAGAGATGCCAGTCTCCCAGACTTACCTGGGGCCCTGTTTGTGGACCCTTGGGGGTTTCCTGGCCTCCTGCAGCTGGTGGTATGGCTGGGCAGTGGTTGGGGGACTTCTGTGGCTGCACAGGCCCCTTCTCCCAGCCTGGTCAATCAGGCTTGGCCTGACATAGCTGGGAGGAGGGGGCAGGGTTCAGGCTGGCAGGCCATGGAGACGGACTTTTCCTTCTGCTATGTCCAGCCTAAGTATTAAGGGCCCCTGCTGCCCCACTGGGTGCTATCAGTCTTTGTGGCTTTCCACCCATCTCTCCCATTATCACATTATTACTGTTCTGTTACATCAGGTTGTTCTTTATGCTCAATGCATTGCATGTTAGCATTTTCTTTCATTGTCACAATGGCATTCTCGAGGAATCAGCATGGGGACAGATCCATTTTAAGGGACCCATTTCTCCCACCTTTGAGGATCCCCTTAAGGATTTTTTTATGGTGAAGGCTTGCAGGGGATATGCCCAGCTCAGGGCTGTCAAAACACCCTCACTATTAAGTGGCAGAGGAAACCACCCCGTGGCCTGCACTCAGGTGGAATCCTACATCCTGTTCTACAGTGTCCTCCAGCAGGCAGGTGGGCGGATGGTCTGTTCATTGGCCAACAGGCAGGTTGGCCAGTGTGAGGATTCATTGCACCATGCTGCACCAAGGCTCTGTCTATCTATAACCAATACAGTTGTGGCCATTTTATTCCAAGAAGGTATCATCTGGTTCTTACATGTTAGATGGGTTTGCGTCACCTTCTTCCCACCCCTTAATCCTTTCTCATTGAATTGTTTTGTTTCTCTTTTGTGTAAGTATAAATAAAGGGGGGAAAATCCTTTCTCATTGAAGCACAAGACAGTGAGAACTGTAAGCTGCTGCTGCTTGAGCTGGGACTCAGCAGCTAATTTGAGCTACCCCAAAAGGCTGGTCTCATCCAGTAGATTAAAGAAAACAGCAGATCCTTGTGTCCTGACCCAGCCCGGAATGGACCTGGCGAGGCCCCCTCAGTCAGTCAGTCAATGTTTATTACAGTCAAAAACCAGCATAAGATCAAAACATCTCTTAAAACCGTCTAATATTAATAAAACTTGGAGCTCAAAAAGCTATTATGATAATCCCAAACATATCTGCTTTCTAATTGCTACCACATAAATTACAGATTTCTGCTTATCTTCTAAGAGATATTTCCTGAGTACTTCAGACCTGAAGTTCATATAATACTTCAGTGGTATGAATATAGAGGAGTAGAATAATTAATTGCAATCCTGGCGGGGGGCAACGTGAGATAGGGGAGGCACCCGCTACCCTCCCAGAGCATCTGTGACAGCCAGCAATGGGGAAGACCCCAGGGGTACTCCCCCTGGCAAGCAGTGCCCCAACCGTCCTGAGGCATTTACTGAGAGGAAGACAAATGCAGCAGGCAGCAAGGATGATGAGCTTGCAGAGGATGGTGGTGGTCTGCAGTGGCCCACCAACAAGAGTGCTGAAGACACAATGAGAAGTTGTGTCACCTCCCCGCCTTGGGAAGTGGGCAGCTGGAGGCCCAGCAAAAGCCTTGGTTGTGCCCAGTCTCATCAGCGGCAAGGCCAGTGGCTGGAGAAGAGGGAGGCTGAGAACCCAGCCAGGAGGCCTGGGCAGCAGCTGCATGCCGGCGCAGCCTCCCTTGCCCCATCAAAAGAGCTGGCAAGGGGGCAAGGTTGAGGGAGAGATGCCGGCTCGGCATCTATGCATTTATGCTGGGGACGAGACCAGGCCAGGATGAGGAAAGAAGAGGAGGCTGGGGTATAAATAGAGGAGAAGGGAGACAGCCAGGGAAGACAACCTGGAATCCCAACCATAGGCCAGAGAGAAAGGTGCATGCAGCTGGGCCAGGAGGCTGGTGGAGGGTTGGCAATGTAACCTTACACAATGTCATAACTCCTCTCTGTTTCAAATTTTGCCATTCAGCATGATAGACAGCTGTTCAAGTAGCAGCCCAATGTAGTTTTTTAAAAATACTATTCTGGCCTTTTTCATGGTCCCTATTTTTCTGAATTTGTTAAAGCCAGACCTCCAAAGTCCAAGTTTTCTAAAGTTCAGGATGCCCTAGACTATGAGCATACTAAATTACAAGTTTCTAGGTCATGTCGTACTAGACTAACAATTTTGATACCCACAGGTATCAATTACTGAGGCTGTTTCCACATAGCTATGTAATCTTCAATTGCCATAATTTGTTCAATCTGTTTTTACAGACCACTCAAATGACATCGTGGTCAACTTGCTGTATTATAATATTTTCTTGTGCTGCTTTTCTGTTTTGTTAGGACCTTGTTTTAGGTGTTTCTTTACCTACTTAAAATGTAGCTACGTTCCCAGATTGGCCCACAAGAACAGTTAAAGCACTATAAAGGCTTCCTGGAGCTACTGTCTCTTAAGTATTATCTCTTCCTTTTCCTTTCGGTTCAATTAACTACTTCCTGTTTCCTTGGGGGGAGGGTTGTGGTTCTCTCCCAGCGGCATTCATGAATGAATGCTGGAATTTATTTATTTATTTTAATTGGAGGGTGCAGAGCTTAAAAACTATTTGTCTTCTACTACCCAACAAACCAATTCACTAGCCTTTTTCATTTTCTATGACCATTATTTTGTAATAATAAATAAACTGTTCCTTTTTAAAAATGACTGGTGACTTTGGCTCGCAACAAAATACAAAAACAATACAAATAACAAGCCTCCCCCTCAACAAGAACTGATAATCAAATATTTATTTGTAATTACTGGGAGTGAAGCAGCAGCAAAGAAGCACAAATAAGTTAATTAGATTAACACAGGGCGCAATCACACCATGACATCTGGGAAGCGGTTGCCACTTCCTGTCCTTTCCGGGGGGAAATGTGCTTTTAAAAAAAACCTAGAAAAGAGTACTACCTACCTGAAGCTCCGCCGCAAGGCCGTGGGATCGCTGGTGCGCCCGTCTTCCGTAGCATTTGAGGCTCCCAGCCAAACTGCACATGCGCAGCTGGCTGCCTCGCTCTTCATCCCGTGGCATCCCCCCTGGCATCTGATCGTGCCGGGGAGCAACTGCGCAGCGGCTCAGGGGATCTGTCTGATCCCGCCGCCGTGCGTCTATTTTGCTGCAGCTCAGAAAAGCCGCGCTTTGGTTGTGCTTTTTTCCCCCGTGTGACCAGGGCCACAATGGTATAAAGAGGAAATTTCAAGAAGAAGCTGAAGAAGATTCACTTCGAGAGAGACATATAGTAGGATTTAGCCTTTAAGGGTAGATTTTATGGAGAAAATTGCAGTTTAATTCCCCTTACTGCTTAAGGAATGATTATGGGACCAGTCAAAATCCTAAACATATTTATAAACATAGTCTCCAATTGAGACAAAGTGGGTGGTAATTAAGTCCCTTTGAAAGCAGTGGCTCTTGGCAGTTGCAACTAAGTTGTTCCATGACTAACTTTTAATGGAACAAGCAACAGGGTTCAATAATATTTTTTATAATGCAACTTAAATACAATTGGTACATTCAACAACAGTATCAAATTGTTGGCTCCTAATTAGTTAATTATTCAGTATTTTAAAGAAGCAAATATAATTGCACACACATGCAGATTACCTAGAAAACAGCAGAGTGGTTTAGTAGGCCAATTGTATGGGACTTGGAGTAACCACCAGCTCTGTCATTAATCTCAGTCTTTCCCTCCTCCACACACACCTGTACCATCCACTTCCAGCTGAAGCATCATTCATGACTGTTAGACTAAACATGATCAGAGCCAATATAAACAAGCCTGCAGTAACTCTTCCAGAGACATGCAAAATACTACCCTTCCAATCCAGAGAACTTGCCTGTTCAACACAATTTGGAATATGCCCCTCCAAATATTCTGAGGGGAGAATCACTGGGGGGAAGTGTTGTGCAAATAGTTCTTGCCACATTTTACTGAAAGAGTGACCAACTGCTGCACATGAAATGACAAATTTAAGAGTCAGCCTTCAAATATCCTGCACTGCGGCTCATTATTTTGGCCTTGTGGCTCAACAATCAAGAACAGATGCATGCCTGTTTACTTCTGGCTTGCATGCAGTGGAGTCACACTGTTCTTGCACTTTTCAGTGACAGATCTACAGGCGCCCCTAGTTGATGCTAATGTGAATCATGAGTTCCACAAGGCATGAAAAGAATTATACCCCACCCCGAACATTATATTGTAAAAGGTATGGGAACCTCTGAAGCTGTTTTTTTCATGTGTGGGTTTTTTTTAAATCCCAGCAGTAAGCACCATCTTTCCCATTAAGTGGAGGGGGTATCAATGAGAGCTCAAGTTACAACGGGTATGATCAGTGGTGTTGTACATAGATTGAAAACAGATTTAAGTTTTTTTCTTATAATTAACAGCTGTGTTGAAGCTGATGTTCCATTTCCACCCACGTAAAATTGAACAATTAGCAACATTAGCAATTATTAATAGTGGGTAACTATTAACAATATTTAGGGATGATTCAACCGCTAAGCATTTAATGCGGATCTTACTCTCCACTTTATATATACATATACTTTGAAAATGAGAGATGGCAGTTTTGATCTAGGGTAAGTTAGTGTGGCATTTTGTTGTCCTCTCTGGGACAGAAGGGAAGGGCAAGAGGTCCTTCCATTCAGCACTATCTGCTACGACTAGCTACAGATAGAATAGGAACGGCTCCCTTTGTTAGGATTCCAAAAGAGACAGGGTGAGATTCAAATACATCTGTTCCCTCATTAGGAGGGTAATGTGTGAATCTAGCTTCAGAGAGCACCTGGATTGGGCTCTAGAGATAATAAATGAATATGGACTAAGAGTTCCCATGCTGTTAAGCAATTGCTAGCTTGGAGCAAGTATCTGTCAGTGGACACCGATCATAATAAACCCCAGATAATCTGTAACTGTAGCCTTTGATGAAGTGGGAGGGAAAGACAATAAGCATATATAAATTATCCCTTTAAAGAACCAGCAGAGCGCATTCAAACATCTGTTCGTTTCTTTCTAGACATAAATGATGCTTGTGGGAAGAGACCTCACTTTGTACTTCACTTTTAAATATGATCACACAGTAAGAAGCATTTTTCACTGAGAACGTATCTGGGAAATATTTGCCTTTGACGTGACTTAAGAAGACCTCATACCTGTATTCGTTATTTAGGGGCTTCTCTTTTGAACTGCTTGTGTATTTCTCAGGCCAAAGCACAACGTGGGTCTCGAGTTCTTACAGGCCTGTCTCTTTGAGCTTTTGTTGGCCCCCAAATAGGCTTGTCTGGCCTGATTTTACCTTCACACAAAGTGCCTGCATGCTGCATTCTTCAATTACATTCATCTGGTTGCTCTGAACATATGTGTTTTGAAGCCATTTCCAAATGGCTTTCTGTCCCAAATTTATGAATCACGGTTAGGGGATGCTCTCCAGCTTTGAGTCACATCTGCAGTTTTATTACAATAAAAAGCAACAGCACAGCAAAATATATGATTCAAGTATTGCATTAAACCTGTTTAGGGCTAACTAAGCCAGAGGAGAGATACAAACAGGCTTCAAGAGATAAGTCACATTTTCATTTGGGGGGGAGGGAACCCTCTTAACAAGATAAAGACTAAATGAAAGACTACCACTCTATCTCATTTTCTACAAATGAATGTGTCTCATTCCATCTAGGCTTACCAGGGCTCCTGCTGCCGTGAGAGACCTCCTGCCATTTACTCCCTGTCCCCTCCACTGTTTGTTCAGGGGGGGGGGGTGTTACAAAGAATCACTGCACCATTTTAATACAAACGTGGAAGTGATGTCACCACATCAGCATGATGCTCTAGGATCTCCCAAACCACTGACATTATTCCCCCCATCACCACTCCCTCCTTTTCCTGCCAGTTGCCAACCCACTCTCTCTACAGATAAACATAGATGGTCTAATCTGATCTTATGCATATTTACTCAAAATTAAGCCCCACTGTGTTCAATAGGAGTTTGTTCCAAGTAAGTATGTGCATAGGATTACAAAGAAACTCCTCCCTCTACTGATTAAAAAATACAGCAGATGAGCTGTCAGAGACGAAAACACACAGAGCCAGGTGAACATTCCCTCCCTTCCCTGGACTTTAGCCAGTGGCAGAATTTACCCTGTCTTCTGTCATGGAAGCAGAGGCAATTGTTCTTCAATATACACACACATATGTCTTCTTCCTCCCCCATGCAGACATTTACAGATAACATTCCTTCTTCATTATCTTCTGTTTCTCACTTGCACTTAGACACTCTTCTACACAAAGTCCTTGTGTTTGCTGGGGAACAACCCAAGGATTTTGCATGACACATGCTATGGGAGTTTTGTGCCTCTCAAACACAGGCGTCCACAAACTGACCCCTGGAGAAGCCACTGGCTCCACTACAAAACTTATGGGTAGTCATGTAAGTAACATTTTTTACTGTGGAACCAACAGCAGCTCCATGGGGCAGTTCGAGGATGCAAAAACTGGGAGGGGGTACAGCCACTTCTCCCCTTGTGCTGTTGTCATAAACAAAAAAGAGCCAGTATGCATCTGGGAGACACAAATCACTCACCAGAAGTGGGATACACAGTTCTTGTGCCATTCCCCAACAAACACAGACACACACACACACACATGCAGGGGGTGTGCAGGAGGTTCCACCTGTTCCTCTTGTCCTGCCCACTTCTTCCTCTCCTGCAGTGCAGGATGTCAAGTCCATCTGAAGTTTTCCATAGGACACAACAGAAAACTGTTTCACTTCTCTATATGTTCATTGCTTATGACAGCTGCGAGCCTTGCCGTAACTCTTTATATCTCCTTTCAAACCTTCCTATCTCTGCTTTGCAAGTTACTTACAGCATAAGGAGCAGCATATGTTTAGTCCCAAACAAACCCCATTGTGGTCAGTAGGGGCTTGCTCTGAGAAAGGTATGTCTAGATCACAGTCTCAGGCTGTAAAACATGCATCACCAGCTTTGTGCAGCAGACATAGGGTCAGCTTGCACAGAACTCACATTCCCTACAAGGTCCTGCACATTGCCTACCTGTAGTACTCATGGCAAGGAGTTCAGGAGGGAGACACAACTCACTCAGCAAAGAACTCTGGGAATCCTAAGGCTGGATACTGTATCCCCAATGGGATGGACTCCTGCCCTAATTATGAAAGGCTATTTATACCCATACATGAATATAAACTTCTTATTCTTATTAGATCCAATGGTGGAAAGATGCAAAGTACTTTATGTATTTGGGTCCCGGTCACACACGGGGGAGAAAACGGGGGGGGGGGGGGGGGACATGGCTGTTAGCCTCGGGGCTAAAAACCGTGCGGTTGCTCGAGCAGACCCACCTATCGAGGTCCCGTGGAGGTCCCATGGTAGGGGGGAGGTGCCGATCACTCCACAGTCCTGCAGCGCGGCAAAGAAGCGGGGCGCAGGGCAAACGGGTTGGTTGTGTTTTTTTTAAAACGCAATTGTGCACATGCTCCCTTGGGTGCGTGTGCGCATCCATGGAGACTTTGAAAAAAAACCTTTTTCTGAGGGGACATAGGTGGGCGCCGGAACTACCTCCGGAAACGCGATCAGACGCCCGCCCTTGCTCCGCGGTTTCAGAAAACTAGTACCTCCGAGGTACTAGTTTTTTACTGCGCGTCTTCGGCGGGAAGCCTCGGTTGCGCCACGGAAGCCCGACGCTTCCCAGATGTGCCGGTGATATTGCGCCCAGAAACTCCGCCTATCTTCCATCCCTCTAGCGTGGCTAATGCTCCGTGTGACCGGGGCCCAAGTTTACCAAAATAATTTATTTACAAAGATAAAGACATCAAAAGAGAGGAAGTATGATCAACCCACAAAACCATTCTTGATTCTGTTTTCACAGAACAAACATTTCTTTTTTATAAAAGCCCATTAACTGAGCTGAATCTGGCTCTTCCCCTTCCCTGATCCCCTCCTTCTGTCCAGACTGATCTATTCATGTTCTTTGGGGACCGCCAACTTGGAACATCCCATGGACCTTGACAACTGGCAGATGTGATCAATCACTTCATAAAACCCTGCCCGTCAACTAAAAACAAGTTTGGCAGGCACCTTAACAGTGAAACAATCTGTTAAACAGCTCAAGGCTTGAATCAGTGCAAATGTTTGAAAAACAAACTCATTTGGTAAAATCATTTTTTTATTATTTAAGTCTGAAGGTGGGGGGACTGCTTCTTCCATAATTCTCCTGTGCTCACTGATAGTGAGAAAATGTATTCTGCTTCCAGTAGGAAGATAGTCCAAAGTCTCTTAGGGTTTAGCAAAACCAACATGTAAATGTAAGGAAGCAGATTAGGCTTTAAGCTTTTCATACAAATGACATGATTGTATGAGCCTGAAAATGACCCAAAAGGTCAGTAAGCACAAACTAATCACATGCTAGCATGTATTCAAAGAAATATCCTCCGGTTTTACAATCTAACTAATGTTTGGGTTCCTTTTTGCTAGACACTGCTGTGGATCCAATCTTCCTCCAATTTAAAGGCCTCTTTCATTGGAGTAAGCCGCTTAAAGGGAAAGGGCTGTCGATCAGTGGAACAGCCTCTGCTTTGCATGCAGAAGGTCCCAGGTTCAATCCCTAGCATTTCCACTTGAAAGGACCAGACACTAGGTGATGTGAAACCCTGGAGGGTCACTACAAGTCTGAGTAGACAATCCTTACCTTGATGGAATACTGGTCTGATTCAACATAAGGCAGCTTCATGTGTGTTCATGTGTGTAAGTAGGAGGAATGCTCCTTAAGTTGAAGGAAGGCTTCAGTCTTTGCTCAGTAGAATGATAGGATAGGGGTAGGATTAACCTCAATATCCTTCTGGGCTTCTTTGCCAAGATTGTCTTTAGAAGCACTGTTTTGTGATGGCTCTGGTTCTTCCTGGAGGGTAGGTTCCAGGAGATGGTAGGTACTGGAGAGTGTAAGCTCTGCTTTTTGGCCTGCATGGTACCACATTTTATTTATTTATGTATTTATTTATATTTCAATTTCTAGGCCGCCCTCCCCACAAGCAGGCTCAGGGCAGCTAGCATCCTTTTTTTTTGCAGAACATACACAGATTTTATTGCCTTAAAAATATGAATTAGAAGCTGCAGAAGACATTTGGTCCATTTACTGCTTGCTTGGCTAAATGCTGTTTTGTTAAGAGCAAGTCTGTCAGATAGATGAATATTTTACTCGACCTTTAACATTTCTGAGGCTGCTGAATAATGCACATTCTTTTGGGCGGTATAATCTTTTCCAGAGTAGGCCGTGGAAGGATAACCTTGTCAAATAACATAAGGGAAATCTACATGAAACCACTGTAATGGTGCGGTCACACGTGTGAGATAAACCGGGGCAGGGAAGGAAGGCTATTCCCTCCGGAGGAATTTGATCTGCAGTTGTGCAATCACACACTCCTTTGAAGCTGCAGGGGCAGCCTGCCACTGTGTGGTCAGACACAAGCACAGGTTTTTTTGGGGGGGTTAGCCTTTTGTTTCCAATTCACTTAAATGGGGAATTGACGAATCACATCTCAGCACTGAGGGCTCCCTATGGAGTGTGTGATGATGCGCATACTGAGAAGAAGGGGGAAACAATGGCACAGAGTAGGGATGGCGTGATCAGACCATCCCGATGCCATGAGAGAGCACTGGAGCAATCAGACAGGGGAAAGTCCGTCTGTGACCCGTAGTAACCCATTTGCTACCGGACTTTCCCTGGTGTCTTTTTACTCTGCTTCTGTGGCAGAACAAAATGGGTTGCCAACAGGTGCGGGGCACTTCCCAGATGTTCATGTTTGATCACGCCCTTTAAATCCACCCGGCATTCATGCCTATGGCGTGGCTAATTGTTTGTGTGATCACGACCAATGAGATCATCTGAAGATCTGGAGTGAATTCTGCACAATATATGTGACTAGCAGTAAAGCCCGTTGTGGAAATAAATACAACGAGATCTAGAAAGAGGGCAGTGCTCTGGCTTTGGGCAAACAGAGTCATTTTGCTGTGGTGACCTCAGCAGGGTATAATGGCAGAGTCCACTGTTTTCTCCAGAGGAACTGATCTCTGCTACCTGAAGAGCAGTTGTAATTGTGAGTAATCTGTAGCCCTCACCTGGAGATTGGCAACAATTGTTACCCAGGACAAAATGGCTGGTTTGGAGGGTGGAGTCTATGGCATTCTAGGTGCGGGGCGCTTCCTAGATGTTCATGTTTGATCACGCCCTTTAAATCCACCCGGCATTCATGCCTATGGCACGGCTAATTGTGTGTGTGATCACGACCAATGAGATCATCTGAAGATCTGGAGTGAATTCTGCACAATAAATGTGATATGCAGCTCAATGTGTACTTTCCATCTTGTTTCTGTAAGGTTGTGAAACTGCACTAAATCAAGGTATCAAAGACCAATATAGAAGTGCTGTAGAAGCATAACAAAATTAACATCAGTAAAGGGAAGTATATATGATATCAATATGTTAAGAAGAGTCAAATAAAGTCTCTAAAAGTAATCCCCATTGAACTTTTAGAAATGATAGCGAATACAGCTATCTACTTAAGTCAGGATGAAAAGTAATGTTTGATTTCTTGATGAGTTCTAGTTCAGTACTTTCACCTTGTATATTCCCTCTGAAGGGTTTTTTTGGGAGGGTAGAACAGTGACTTTCACATCTACAACAGTCTGTCTAGGAAGAATAAAATGATCCCCAGTGCTTCTTGAATGTTGCAATTTGCGTTCATTGATTCTTTTTCATAGTGACCAATCTTTTTGTCCAATGTAGATAGTAGAAGGGCATTGTTCAATTGGATAATGTGCAAGTGGAAGAAGGAGGGGGGAGGGGGGGAGATTGGATTTGTACCCTGCCCTTCACTCAGTCTCAGAGCAGCTTAAAATCTCCTTCCCTTCCTCTCCACAGATACCCTGTGAGGTAGGTGGGGCTGAGAGAAGTCTTTCGAGAAGTGCTTGTGAGAGAATAACTCTGATAGAACTTGTGAGTGACCCAAGGTCACACCAGCAGCTTGTTAGCCAAATTGCTTAATGTATTAATAACTATGGAGAATTATGATATTTAAGAGCAATTGGCATCTAAGGGGCAAAGTCCCACCTTTTCCAGTAACACCAAGAATAAATGCAGAAACCAAGTCTTTTAGAGAAATGGATTCTTTACTGAGAGTTCTTCCCAAACATACAATAAATTCAAACACACTCACAGTTACACAGGCCTAAGAAATATAGTTAGAAAGGGATAGCGACATTTGCTTGAGCAGGTAAAAATGTTGATTGGTTGATACTTGTCTGTCCTGAAGAGATGAAGTGATCCACAGGAAAAATGAGGAGACTATGAGGGAATAATGGTCATATTCTGAACCAGCAGAACATGTGACTCTGGGCAGCGCTACACTGAGAGTCAGCAGGATGGGGCAGGGTTTAGGTATGGAGAGAGAGAGAGAGAGAGAGAGCGCACATGGTCCTGATCTTTTATGTAATTTTGGGGCTAGGGGGTGGGCTTACTGGCCACCTCCCTTGTGACATCCCCTTGGTCCGTCCCCCCTCCCTGATCTGTCCCCCGGAAGTTTCCTTTAAAAACTGGTTGCAGGAGAAACTGGTTTTGCAGGAGGATGGGGCAGGGTTGGGCAATGTTGGATCTAATCACTTTACCACTGAGCACCTTTGGAGAACAATAGCTGAGTCCAGGGGTATTGTCTTTTAAGGGCTCTGGCTGCTGAGTTGATGAGTTTAACTGGGCTGGTGATGTGTTGAGTGATGAGTCAGCCAGCTAGTCCCTTAATCCACCCATGGCTGCAAACTTTTGTTATGTCTAAAAGTCTCTGGTGAAAGTGAAGAGGGGTGGGGTGGGGGTTGCCTCTGGCATTTGTTTCCATGTCACATGGTTGCTGGCTTCATGGTGCTTCATGTGACTAGGGAGCTGGTCTCTCTTCCTGCTGCACTGCAGGTAAGAGATGGCAGGTAACCTCAGGAACCATTGGCATATCAGATCAGAGGAAGGATTTCTTCTGCTGGGCTGGCATCCATTTTTAGGGTCTCCACACAATTCCATCCCTTTTGCACACTAGCTGTACAGTCCAGTTTACCACTTATGAACTATAAGTCCATAAGAGCACTATAAGCACCTTGCAGGGCAACAAGCTGCATGTGGAGAAGTGGGGGATCAAACCCGGTTCTCCCAGATTAGAGTCTGCGCTCCTAACCACTCTAGACCAAACTGAGTTCAAACTATACTATGTTGGGTTATATACAATTTCTTTTATAAAGACCTTCCTTTTAAACTATGTCATTTCTCCTTTACTATTTCAATATATTCCAAAAGTGTCCTGACCTGGATAGCCCAGGCACACCTGATCAGATCTTGGAACCTAAGCAGGGTCGATTCTGGCAAGCACTTGGATGGGAGACCTCCTTGGAATACCAGCAGTCGAGAGGCAGAGGCAAGCTTTATTCAGCCACCTCTCTGGATATCCTCCAGGCCCCCAGTAGGGGTCAGTCCCCAAATGTTGCCATGACTTCCAGGTGCACACACACTCACAGGCACAAACGCTCGCATACGCACGCATGAAAAATACAAAAACCCCAATGTATATATATTCCAAAAGCTATCTGTAAATAATTCTTTAAAACAAGCTATTAACTTGGGGGGGGGGGGCTTGCAGGAAATTAATTGTTTTTTTGAATAATACTTTGGACACATTGTACAGTACAATCATAAACAGAGTTACACCCTTCTAATGCCATTAACTATATTTTGATTTGACGGAGAAGCTATATTTGGACTTGTTGCTTTCTATTAAATATTTCTATGAAATATTTTAAACCCTTCTTTTTTTCTTTAAAAACTCCATAGCTTGATAAAATAAATTTAACATCTGTGCCTGAAGTCATACCCATTAATGAAGGTATCTTTCATCCAGTTCAGAGCACTATACTATCCTGTGTACATCTGGAGCTTCTGCAACTTGCACTAGCACTTTATGCTATGTTTTATAATCATTTTGTTGTGGTTTTATTGAATTTTGTGTTTCAGTTATTCAATATATTTTATGTAAGTCACCCTTAGCCTGCCTTGGCAGGGAGGGCGGGATACAAATCGATGATGATGATGATGATGATGATGATGATGATGATGATGATGATGATGATGATGATGATGAAGAAGAAGAAGAAGAAGAAGAAGAAGAAGAAGAAGAAGAAGAAGAAGAAGAAGAAGAAGAAGAAGAAGAAGAAGAAGAAGAAGAAGAAGAAGAGCAGTCTTTCCCATTCACCATGGGAAGACCACTTCTATTAATCCAGCCTTTTCTGTCACTCTTGAAGTAAAAGCAGAAGACTTGTGGTTGGAGAAACCTTGCGTACCTAAGAGCTCTCATTCCCACACTCAGCTGGAGGTTTTATGTGGATCAAATATAATTTTGGAAGACCTGGATATTGAGAGATATCTTATGATATTTCTGCATCATCCAAGAAGAGGTTTATTTAACCTTGACTTTCTTTTTAATTTTATTCCTGATATCATTCTGGATTTCTTTCATCTGTTCTCTTTTTCCCCAACCTTATTGTGTTTCAATGCAGACCTTTCCAAGGAGCTTCCTGTATCTCCTCAGACAGTCCCACTTTGCACCTTGAGAAACATATGTTTACAATTTTCTCCTCCAATATAAAGATGGGATACATAACCACACCCTTCACAGATGAAAATCCCACCATGAAAAACCAAGGCCAGATGGCTTCATAATGAACAGCCTACTTTCAATCCAAAAAGGTGCATTTTATTTATGCCAGCACAGTCTTCTGTGGAATAAAAGTATACCCAGTCTCAAGTGTGCTTGACACATTTCTATAACTTTAGGTTGGAGACCATTAAACTGACACTTGTGGTACAAAGTGTTTTTTAAGTGTATCTGCAGGATGTATGAATATAGTATGTGTTGCATACATAGGAAACCACATATACCACAAACAAAATTATATGTTTCTGTACAGAGAAAAGTAACACAAAAGAAGCAAAGGTCACAAGAGTTTTGATTTTAAGCTTCTGAGTTTCCTTAACCAATCAGAAAGTTCTTTGCAAGAAATGGGCAAGGTCAGGCAAATACTATGAGACTAATTTACAGTCAACCAGACTTGCAGGCTCAGATGCTAGAACTCTACTGCAACCTGCTGAGTGCCTGATAAACCTGCTGTATTTGCTACTCCAAACCAAAGCTATGTGAGTTGCATAGCTCTGATCTAAATCAAGATGTTGGCAATGGGAAGATTATGATATAGTTATGAAATAGGGGCTTCTATTAGCAATACCCTGTTAAACACAGTAAACAGGAATCATTACCCCCACACACCCACCTTCCTAATAATCTAATTTCCAGGGTTGAGAAGCCTACCCCCACAATTACCAAGACCAGCAGATGGGGTGAGCAACTACCCACCACTCAGCAGATCCAGCGACATGGTTCCAGCCCCAGTTGCCTCCAAGGAGAAGCTGGTGGGCCCTCAAACAGCAACAGTGCTCCAAAGGCCAGCAGTGCCTGTAGAGCTGCATGGTTCCTTTAAGGAGCCATGCCTAGTAGCTGGGCCTGTTGTCAGCTGGCCAACAGGCCCTGAAGATTAGGGATATGCACCAAAAATGGTATTTTTCAGATTTGAGTATATTGGACCTGAAAAATATTGGTATTCCTGATATTTCTAAATATTCCCAAATTCCAAAAATGGTACGGTAGTTGGGATTTTTCAGGAATCCTGAATTTTTTCAGGGATCATTACATTTACTGGGGAATCTATCCAGGGGTATCCAGGGATCTAAAGAGGGCTATTTTTGAGATAGAAGCACCAAATTCGCAGCATAGCTGCTGGTGCATCTTTTAAGAAGAACTCCCAAGTTTCAAAAAGATTGGACCAGGGAGTCAAATTTTATGGTGCCCCAAAGAAGGTGCCCTCATCCACTATTGTTTCCAAAGGAGGGGAAAAATAGCGAAAACAAGGGCAAAAGAAGTCCAGCAGAACAGAATCAAAGTCCCCGAGAATCTCTGCAGTAGAAACTAAAGGGGGAGGCATTTTTGCAAGCCCCAGCAGAACCACTGTGGCTGTGCAAACCCAACAGGACTAAGGTCAAAGCAGAGAATCTCTGCAATAGAAACTGAAGGTGAGATTTTTATTTTTATTTATTGTTTTCTGAAAAATTCCGTATATCTTCGGGATGCTGAAATATACTCAAAAAACACCAATATTTGGGGTATACTTTTTACTCAGAAGAAGAAGAGATTGGATTTATACCCCGCCCTTCACTACCCAAAAGTGTTTCAGAGCGGCTTACAAACTCCTTTCCCTTCCCCTCCCCACAACAGGCACCCTGTGAGGTAGGTGGGGCTGAGAGAGCTCTTGAAAGAAATAGCTCTTTTTCAAGAACAGCTCTTTTCAAAACTATGGCTTGCCCAAGGTCATCCAGCTAGGTGCAAGTGGAGGAGTGGGGAATCAAACCCAGTTCTCCCAGATTAGAGTCTGCTCACTTAACCACTACACTAAACTGGCTCTCTATTTACTTTTTACTCAGGTGTATCCAAATGCACACCCATACAGAAGATGATTGGGAATTCCCCTGTGAGGGATGACGCCACAACCCCATGTCAAATCCCACCTAACTCATTTATAAGAAGGAGTAACTCATTTAAAAGAAGGAGGACATGCCAGTATTTCCCAGTACTGAGGTCACAAAGACCTCCTACAAAGGATACAGGGGAACATCCAAGTTTAGGGGTAACCAGCACACCCAGTTTATGACAACTAAATAACAAAACTATTGTAATTTTGCACCATAGCCTCAGACCAGGTCTCTCACCCCTATGGGAGATGAGGATCCCAAGTATCATCCTTGGCCCTGGTAGGAGTGGGTCTTTTTACAATAGTCCTTTCTTTCCCCTTACCAGTAGCTGTCCCACCATGAGTTCCTTCACACCAGTGGGTCCTCTTGCTGCGTGTTGTCCTTCTCCCGGGTAAGTACCACTTTACTTTTGCTGGCTCCTTCATGTGCTAGTCTTCCACCCCCCTCTCAGTCCTGGGGCTTTTGGGCATCCCAACTTGCTCCCAGGGTGGGCCTCCTCCCTGGCCTCTGCCTCAACCCAACGGTCCCTGACATATTGTGAACCGAGGCATGCCTTCACCCAGGACCTGCTTGCCTCCATGCTGTGCCCCTCCACCTTACTTGGTGGCCAGTGCATCCTTATGACAATTACAGTGGCAGGAATGGGACCTGCTTCTTCATCACCAGCAGTCCATCCCTTCCAGTCTGGCCATATTTTCCACCAGTTGGGCCACTGGGAACACCCCACTTCTACTGAGGAACTGCCCAGCCACTGACAACTATATATGACAAAATAAATACATTGCTGAAATCAATGTACTATTTTTTATTCTTGGATAATGTTATCTGCCTTCAGTGAACATACGTCCTCTTCCTGATCCATGTAGTGTATTAACTTAGAGAGGGTCAGCTAGAAAGTCTGAGCACATTCTGTGGCTGGCTCCTCAAGTCTATGATGCCCCCCAAATTCCTTTTAAAAGGCTCAGCCTATTAATGAAAACAGATCTGTGGGCAAAGTACCGTAGTACTAAATTAAGAGTTATAAATGAACAGAATTAGGTGCTTCCAAGTTTACAGAGGATTCACCCTATTTAAAGGTAAAGGTAAAGGTTCCCTTGCTCGAAAGCCAGTCGAATCCGACTCTAGGGTTGCGGTGCTCATCTCCGTTTCAAAGCCGAAGAGCCAGCGCTGTCCGAAGACGTTTCCGTGGTCATGTGGCCGGCATGACTAAACACCAAGGCACACGGAACGCTGTTTACAACCTATTTACATAACAGTAAAATCCATTGGGGCTACTTTTTTCTTTACCTATAAACAAAGATACAAAGTTCATTACCAAAGTTTGAAAGTCCATAGACCAGATGGGCCAACACCAACTTCAAGGCTTCCAAACCACAGTCTAATATATTACTGGAAATGGAAAATATTTATCAGTTACCCTTAGAGTAAGATTCCACCCATGAGGACTTCATTTGTCAAAGGCCAGCTTTTTTCCTAATACCACAGCTCTGTTCTTTTAACATGTATATGGAATACATTTACTCAAACGTATTACCCAAATGACCACCGGTCATTTAGTTCCTTCGTTAAATGCATAGGATTTTGTATTGTGTCACTAGGGAAGGAGAAAGAAAGAATAAGGTCTGAAGAGTAAATGAAACCTTAACGATTATTTAATTTTGGAAGAAATTCAGTCTCGTCTTTCATTATTTTTTTCCAGCAAATTGAAGCAGTTTGCCATTGTAATTGCTTGTGTAACCTAATACCTATAAAACACCCACCTCCATCTTTATTAAATTTTAAAACTGGCTGAGAATGTGATTTGCTCAATTCCTACTGATGGATGGAACTAATGCACCACTCCAAGATGTCTGAGTGGGAAGACAGCTTGCCAGATACCACTTAATGCTCCTCCCTGCTGCCTCAGCAGCAGACATACAATTAGACATAGGCTGTATGGTGACAGCATATAACACACTTGGTGATATTTTTGGCTTTTTTGCCTTCACTTTCACAAGGATAAACCAGCTGTGACTCTAACAAAGTAAGTAAAGTCAGAGCAGATGAGAAGGCCCTTTATTGCAAATACTGACTAACATTATTTTCTTTATCTCAAGTTATTATAAAGAAAAGATTTTGTGGGAATATCTGTTTTATCTGCACCTCCCTAAATACTGATCTAAAGCATGACAGTGGAGCTTTAGATAAGCTTTCCAATCTCCAGGTTGGGCTAAGAGTTGTCCTGGAATTACAACTGGTCTCCAGACCACAGACGTTTGTTCCACTGGAGAAAATGGCAGCTTTGGAGAGTGGACTCTATAGCATCATATTCCTTCTGAGGTTCCTCTTCTCCCCAAATTGCACTCTTCGTAGACTCTATCTCCAAATCGCCAGGAATTTGGCAACCCTAATTACATGTTACAGTAGAGCAACCTGGAATTTTCAGAAGCCTGGATCAGCATGGCTTGGTCACCTGAATCTAGAAGGGCGCACAATCTACAAAGCAGACTTAACCAGGGCTCTAGTCGGGGGGGAGCTCTCAGGTACGGAGCTCCGGAAGAGAACCTCTAGGGGGTGGGGTGGTCACGTGGTGAAGCCCCGCCCCCTTCTTTACCCCGCCCTCTGCTTCGATCCTCATTCCGTTTGGGAATGAGGATGAAGCAGGAGGGTAAGTAGCCGGGCCTTCTGACACACTTCCGGTGATGTACATCACCAGTGTGCTTCTCTCATCAAGGCTGGGCATAATGGCCGACTCTGGTTTCCTCCCCCACAACCATACACACGTGCTTCACTCTCATAATTTCGGTAAAGTATACAAGGAAGTCAATGCACAACTGAAAGCATGGGATAAACTGAAGTTATCATGGTCAGACAGATTGTATCTAACCAAAAGTTTTATTTTACCCAGATTTACACTTTTATTTAGAACTCTGCCACTAGAGATAATGGCTGCAACCTTTAAAACATGGCAAAAAACATTAAATAGTTTTTTCTGGGCTTACAAAAAACCTAGGGTAAGCAAGAAATTTCAAAGTAGATCTCCAAATATAGGTGGTCTAGGACTTCCTGATCTCAACGCCTATTACAATGCTGCGAACCTTGACCAAATATTAAAAATGTTACATAAAGACTCAGATGAAAAGTGGATTCAAATAGAACAACATTTTACATTTCCTCTAACTCAACAAGAAACTATCTGGTCAAAGACAGCTAACAGATCTCCCCAAATAAAAGACAATAGTTTCTTATACACCTCCTTGAAAATTTGGGACCGTTTGAAAAAAGTCCTCCTACAGCGGAACTCTCCAGTTGCACTCCTGACCAACAGCTTCGGGAAAGGATGCCAAGACCATATCTCAGTGGTTTAGAGCACGAATAGCCTGTCCTATAGATTGGAGATATAAAGGAAATGTGCTGGAGAAAGACCAATTGGAAAGGAAAGTGCAAATACGGATTCATTGGTTTAGTTATCTCCAAGCTAGAGATGTTATAGAGAAACACAAGCGAACAGGCACATCTTTTACACATTTATCAGAGTTTGAATCATTCATCAAAAACTATGATGATGAATCAAAGGGTTTAGTTTCCTCCATACAACAAATCTTACTTAGAAATATTAAGGAAGAACAATTCAATTTTCAAAAGAAATGGCAAGAAGATCTTGGTAAAGTACTCTCAGACTCATTTTGGCAAAGGGTGTGGCAAGCCCCATCAAACAAAACAAAAGTTTTTAATATTAATTTTTATGGTCTGATGGTACCTTTTAATCCTGAATTAATATTACTTGAAGTGTGGCCGGAGTCTCCTCCCCCAAAACAAATGACAGAAACAATCTTTTTATTATTGGCTGCAGCTAGAATTATGGTAGCTGCTAGATGGAAATCAGTCTCAGGCCCAACATTAGACCTATGATATGATAAGCTTTGGATGCAATTTATTATGGGGAAAATAGCGGATGGCATAGCAAATCACACTAACGAGGAGTATCAAACACCATTTATATGTAAGTGGTTTCCAATAATTCAGTTTCTCTCAGAAAAGGAAGTGGTTCCCTCTTTTGCTAATGATAACTACTGGCTTTGTTTCTGAAAATAGAATTATTTAAAGTAACATATAGGTTAAAGCTACTAACCCATCAATGAACTGTTGTCAGCAACAAGATACATGTTATGTTAATGAGCATAATGATACCTCCTTAAGTATTTAGATAATGTTAACTAATGTTTGTTGTTATTCCTTTTACTCTTCTCATCATATTGTTGTTATATTCTTGTATTGTTACATGTGGAAAACCTTGAATAAATCTTTGTTGATATAAAAAAATAAAAAATAACAATCTACCAAAAAAATTAAAACATTCTAAGTGTGACAGAACTACAAAAGCATCAGAATGAATTTAATGAGGGGTAGAGTGTGTCACGGCTCAGGTGGGGTGTCACCTGACACTGCCACCACTCTGGATTTAGGTTCCCTTGAGAAGGCCCAGAGCACCCTCCCAAGACCTTCAGATCTCCCTTTTGGCCAAATAACAGGTGTGAGGACCAGGCAGAATGAACAATGAAAATAGTTTATTTTATAAGAGGTCAAACAAACAAGGTGCAGAATTATAACAGTAAGTGGGTGAAAAGAAAAAAATCAAATGCCCTAACGTGTCTAAATATATACTGTCCCTAGTTCGCTATCTGTAGTCGCCTTAGACTACTCACCCTTCCCTCAGGATAAGGGTCTCTTCCCTGCAGCAGCCTTCCTTCTGGCTCTGCCCTCTGGGAAGAACAGCTTTCCCTGTTGTACCAATTCTCTTATTCCCCAGCCCTCTTCTTTCCTATTGGTCAAAATCAGTGCCAAAACTTCCCAAGGCCTTCTGGGATTTGTAGGCACAGCCTCCCCTACAGCTAGCCAGGCTCCCTAGGCCTGCTAGGCCATGCTTGCACAGCCCAGATCATGACAAGGTGTCATAAGGTATGGCTGAAAGGTAGATTCAAAAGCTGAAGGAGTCTGCAATTCTCAAAGGAAATTTTGATTTGAGGGTGGGGAAATCGTACAATTAGATGAGAAGGCAGGGTTACCAGCAGAAGGGGGGAAAACAGGGAGGAAATGGGGATGATCAGTGTCACCAACAGCATGAAGATGTCACTTCCAGAGTGACCAGAAGTGATGTTATCACACCACCACTGATTCCACTACATCACTGGCAAGTTCCCCACATCTCCTGTCATAGAGTTTTTGGCCAAAACCTAGAGCATTGCCGAAGGCAACGTCCCTTCTGGCCTCATTCTGGCAACCCTATCAGAAGCCATCAGTCATGAATAAGGATGACTGGATTCTTCCATTGGGGAGAGTGGTATATAAATTTAATAAATAATAATAACATTTTGTTATTCTTCCATTAGTTGGTTCTATTCCTACATTTGCCAGTTTACCATAGAATTCCAGAAATAGTTCTGATATTTGTGCATGCAGTTTTCAACTTGTGCCTTTTTTTTCTAGTTTTATGATACACCCTGATTCAAACACCACACAAAAAGGAATTGTGCAATTGCTTATTATGTAGTGCTTTAACTAATATTCCCATGATTCTGTGTACATCAATAACTGTGGCAAACTGTTCAAGTGCCGTGTTTTGAATAAAATCTTGGGGGGAATGTATAGAAATATTGATTTCTAAATGTATCCTGCATTCTCCTGTGATATCTTTCTGATAACAGGCTATGCCTTGTTTCCTGTTACAAGCCAAATGGTGGGCCCCATGGCCTCAATTGCATGCCATAAACCCACATTCTTCACACTTCCATGCTGGAAGCTAGGCCAGTATGCAAAAAGTCACATAGCCAATGGGGAGACTGGAGTTTGGGGTCACCTGACTGCAGAGGGAGTTCCCAGACTCCCAGCCTATCCCCACTTGCACCCATGACAACCAAGAATTGCCCACCCCCCTGCCCACTCGCAGTTGGCTGCCTGGCCACAGCTGATTGTGACTGGAATGGGCCTATAACTGGTCATTCCCAATGGGAGAGAGTTCTGTTCTCTCGGTTCTCTCTACTGCTCTTGTGTTCTTGTTCCTGCTTATGAGCTCTCTGCTCTGTGCTTGTTTATTGCACCTGGACATGTGGTCGCTGGGAGAACAAAGACCTGTTTGGTAACTGGAGCACATAGTGTGCAAAGATGGGGTTACTTTTAAAAATCCCTTGGTGTCTAACTGGACTGTCTACCTTGGACACTATTTGGACTGATGGATTCCTGAACTTGGTAAATAAGCATCTTGTACTGTGTATTTAGGGCAAACAGCCCTAGCCTTTCTTGTTTTGAAATCTTTCATGGTTAAAATTGCAATGCTCTGTGTTGAATAAAAACTTATTCTTGTTTTTTAAATGGTATCTGATGTGTAATTGAGTTCCAAGGCTAAACTCCTGTGCCTTCTGCTCACCCTATGAGCTACCTTTGTAAGAATTAAGCTTGCATCTCTAGATAGAGGTGTTAATGTGTAAAACCCAGATGCCAGCTAAGTCTGAACCTTGCTCTTAGGCTGGAAGGGGACTCTAGTTAAAAGAGGTTCTGGTGGATTATTGTTCTGAATCCAGAGAGGGTAGCCTACCTCTGTGGGTTGTTGTTTAATGTATTGTAAAAGTATAGTATTCCCTCTCATTCCTGGACAGGCTTGAGGGGCAGAATCCTATATAGGGAAATAGGTCAGGAAAACTTCTTATGCATCCATAGTCATGGCATGTAAATTCAGGGAAGTAAATTAAATGGTATACTTAACAATTCCTCCTTCCTTATACCCATGTGCAATTTTATTAAAGCAATGAAATCAAATCACAGTATCAAGAAAACTTTCAAAGCCCACACAGTAATGTGTCTGACATTCACATACTATTGTAAATCAGAGAATTCCCCACTTAAGTTGATGGAGTTGTTGGACTATAATAAGTGGTATTGAAATTGGCCCAGCAATATGTTCTGAACACTGACATTAGTTACCTTGCAATCAATGGAACTATTCATGTGCATAAAATAAAGACTATGTGTGCAAATGTTCCCACAAAGAGGATGAAATATTTAAACATTCCTAGTAAACCAATCTTAACAGTTGGCATAACAGTTCAAACATAACCCACAGAAATACTGAAAACCAAGAACTTGATCATTTTTTGCAATAACTAGGAGAAATCTAAAAAAGAAGAAGAGAAAAAACTGTTACTACATTAAAGTTGCAATCTGAAAAACACTTTTTGTGAGAGAGCCCCAATTAATAAATGGGAGTTACTTCTGAGTCAGCCTGCTTAGAGTTCTTCTTGACCAGTGCCATACTAACTAGACGTATACCCTTAGAAGGCTTAGAAGGGCATAAGTCTCCTTCAGAGGGAACCATAAAGCAACTTTTATGGCAGTGAAGGCTAAGATAGTGTTGTTGTTGTTTTTCAGTAGCTGATTTACCACATGTTGCACAACTGTTTATTTAAACTATTCACTTTGCATTCTGTGTTTCAGCTGTTAGTGCTTGCCTGCTCAGTTCATGGTGGTTCCTTAAACTGCTGCATGATGTTTATCAGAAATCATTCTGCTCGTGCAAAAACAAATGGAATATACATTTGAAAGCCTGATGCCAAAAACGATAATATCCTGTAATTCGCACCACTCTAAACCTATTCAGCACATTTATGCAGAGTGCCATGAATACTATTAATCTTGTTGTCGGCTCATTGAACCAAAGAGTGTTCTTGGCAATGGAGCACAGATTAATTTGTCATAATTAGTTGTGCCCAAGTTTTAGGTGAACTACAAGTTTTAGGAGACTTATGCCCTTCTAAGCCTTCTAAGGGTATACGTATATTTTACCCTATAGGCAATAGTTATCTACACTTTTATCCTTCAGTGGGGGTCTACAAATGAGCCCTCCTCTTTGAAAAATGTATTGGAGATACATTGCCCTTAAAGAATTACACATCTAGGACCTTCAGCCAAATCTTCCACACTTCCTCTTCTCCACGTTTAAGGAAAGTGTTAAGTAAAGTGTTGAACACTTCTATCATGTTGAACAGCCCAGACACTATATTTAAAAAATGAGGGAGGGGGGGAGTTGAATTAAACATACAACAGAGCACGGCAGGCTACTGAAATGTTATGACATCTTGAAAGCCTCCCACCTTGGCTAAAAATAGTCTATTGTTACACAAAATGCAGCCCTTGTGATGTTTGTTATTATAATACTGTCAAGGACCATGACCACTGCTTAGGGTTGCCACTCCAGCTCTGGGTTATGAAATACCTGGAGGTTTTTGGGGAGGAGCCTGAGTAGGATGGGGTTTGGGGTGGGGAGAGACTTCAATGGGGTATAATGCCATAAAGTCCACCTTGCAAAGTGGCCATTTTCTCCAGGTAACCTGATCTCCTGGGTTGTAATCCCAGAAGATCTGCAGCCACCACCTGGAGACTGGCAACCCTAGTACTTTTAGGTCACTCAAGAGCAGTTCTAAGGGGAATGTAGATATCAGGGAAGCGCCAAGGCAATGAGATGACACAGTATA
The DNA here is from genome assembly GCF_001447785.1 of Gekko japonicus. Taxonomy (NCBI): domain Eukaryota; kingdom Metazoa; phylum Chordata; class Lepidosauria; order Squamata; family Gekkonidae; genus Gekko; species Gekko japonicus. Next base: position 1,392,309 of record NW_015159713.1, read on the forward strand.
ATTGTCACTGCATTGTGAGTTAGTGGCTATAAATTACCTCCTGTAACACCACAGTGCAGAAAGAATACTGGGTTTCCTATGAATCTAATACAGTATGTGATCTCCAAGCACATGTTTCCTCATTCACCTTGTTTACAGCATTATGTCTTCATGTTTGTGAATCACAACAAGGCTGAAAAGGTTAACTTCCTTCTTCCCATTTGCCATCTAGTGAAAGCCAGAACAGAAGACAAGCCACCCCACATCAGACTTGACAGCTGTACTTTATTCAGAGCACTTTTCCTTTCTTCTTCTCAAAAAACAGTTCTTCAGCTGTGTCCAACCAAATTACAGGGCTGTTGAACAGTGTCTTTCTTCTTCAAAGAACCAGTAATATGGAATATTTAAAGAAAGCAAGACGCTTAAAAAAAAAAAGATGCTGTGAGCCAGAAGCCAGAAGCAAAACTTTTCCCCATCTTTTTCTTACGTCTCCTTCTGCTTTCTTCAGCTCTGTTATATTGCAATGCGAGATCTCTTTCACTTTATTGGAACTCCTCAAGTTTTAATGTAATGTAAAACATGAATAAGCCTTATTCAGAAATAATTCCCCCGAACTGTTCTTTAGTTCACCCATGTTTTCGTCGCCGTCCCCCCCACCCTCCCGGAAAAGAATAGTAGAACTGTTGAATTGTTTTCTAGGGAAAATGTCAAAATTGCATGTGTTTTGGCTTTGTTCCACTAAAGAATTCTAGCATTTAAATTATAAATTTAAAATTAAAATATCCAGCAAACATTTTCCTATTGTTTACCTTTTCTTTCCCACAGTGCTTCGGTATTATAATAAATATTTGCCCCATTACTATACTGAGAAAGGGGAATAAAGGGGGCAAGTGTCCTCCTATCAAGAAGAATTGGATTTATACCCTGCCCTTCATTCAGAGTCTCAGAGCGGCTTACAATCTCCTTCCTTTCCTCTCCCCACAACAGACACCCTGTGAGGTAGGTGGGGCTGAGAGAGCTCTGAGAGAACTGCTCTTGAGAGAACACCTCTGAGAGAACCGTGACTGACCCAAGGTCACCCAGCCGACTGCATATGGAGGAGTGGGGAATCAAACCCGATTCTCCAGATTAGAGTCTGCCGCTCTTAACCACCTCTGCCAGCCATGGTGGAAGCAAGGAAGAGTTTCCCTTGTTTCACAGCTGCAAGCTTATGTGTATTTCACAGGAGAGTTACTGGGAACAGAGACCAATCAGCATTTGGGCCAGTTAGACACTAGGTCTGGGGGTCAAACAGACTTGGATGTGACTGCCTAAGGCATAAAAGTTAAAAGTAGTGGACTGATAGGCAGATGTACAGTTCTCTCTCTCTCCCCCCCCTCCTCTGTGTGTGTGTGTGTGAGAGAGAGAGGGGGGGTCAGCATTGGTCTATACTGCCTCTGCATACAATGTGGTCTGTTGAGAACTGGGTATATGCATAGACATGTACATTTATGACTGATTTGGACAACCATCATATCTATATTATGACATCAATCATGACTCTAAATAATACTACTTGACTCTTCCATTTCCTTAACTGACCTCTTCATTTCTTACAAGCCAAAGAGAAATATAGTGCCCACAAGCTATTCTGTTCCATAAGACTGCTGAAAATTCAGGAGCACATGCTTTGCAGGGCAAAGGTACCAGAATAAATCCCTGGCATTGCCAATTAAAAAAAAAGATTTTGGAGGGCAGGAAAAGAACTATGCCTGAGATTTTAGAAAGCTACTGATAGTCAAAGCAAACAATAGTGAGCAAGAGCGTTAGAAGCAATAGATTGTATTAATATACAAATTAATATGGGTATTCTAGATCCACTAGACTCACGTGTGCTCTATATAACTTTAACATCAAGTAATTGGGAAAGAAAATGTTAATGTCTGCTGAATCAGAGGCACTGTAGCTCACCCAAGGTCACAAAGAGCATCGATGTCAGAGCTGCAGTGTGACAATTCTTCTGAAATTAATTCAGTGGCTTAATCTCATCATCACCTGTAAGACTAGGCATAAATTACAAGTGGTGTAAATTATTCTGATAGTTTTGCATTCAAGTGCCTGAATTTGAAGACCTTGAGCGTATTGACAAAGCCTGTCTTTCTTTCACTTTTTGTAGCAGGAGAACTGCTTGCCAGCAACTTTAAATCAAAACATTAAAAAGAGGAATTACACCTTCCCTGATCCTTCAGACTTTTAAAAAACACTTTCAAATTTCAAACACAATAAACCTGTCAGAAACTGTCTCTCCCACTTTGACTCCTTACTTTTCTCACTTTGGTTTCTAAGGTCTACATTTTAAAATTACATATCGTCACTCAGGTTTGCCCAGGGCCTGCATCAAAAGTTCTCCCAATGGGGTAGCAGCCATTGGAAATTACTTTTGTGTGGTTGAGACTCCTCATAGCTACATGCATATTTCCACATGGTCTGCCAGACCACATGGGAGGTACCTGCCCAAATTCCATTGGCAGCCAGGATAGTGTGGAGTTGTCATTTGTACTTCCCACATGATCTAGGGATGCCACAAATTTCACACTGAGCATATTTGACAGTCAGACTTCCTGTGTTCACCTATGATGATCAGATGTGAGCGAATCACTGGGTCTGTTCAGTTCCACATCAAATTACCTGAATGCCTGCCAAACAGATTTGCATCTTTTCCCCAAAAACTGTGCATGCACAAAAATGTGGCCAATTCAAACAGATCAGCACCCATTAACATCATGAAGGACTACTCAGACAAAAAACTAAATGGTAGGATTTTTAAAGCATTTATTTTCAACCAATTTATACGATTTGTTACTGATTTAACCATCTATTTCATCAATGGCAGCAGAGCAGCAGCACAGCAAGGATGGGTGGGGGATATGACTCAGTTCGGTTGTGTAAGAACACAGATGCATGAAAAGCCAGTTACACTGTTAGGAAAGAATACAGTGAAGCAACTTCTTGAACAGCAGTAAAGAGGTTGTCAAACAAACAAACAGTTCACCAAATAACTGGCTCCCTGTTCATGACAGGTGAATAGAATGTAAAATGAACTGGCAGGTGTTCAAATATGATAATGCAGACCTACTTATAAAAGGTATTTAAATATTCCTCATTCATGTGGACCACAAAATGTAGCCCTGGTGGCATCCACATAATTGAAAAAATATTTGAACTATATTTATTGTATATATTTTACCAAAAAATGAAAAACTTCAAAGTGTAAACATCAGGAGATGATGGAGCATGTCCCATGTGTGAGATAAAAGGAAAAAGCTCAGAATTTCCTAAACTATTTCTTAAACTAACTAATGTATCTAATTAATTTCCTAAACCTGAATTGAATTAATACATTATCAGGACACAGGATTATATTATGTATAATCCGCCTTGAGTTCCTGTGAGAAAGGCAGACTATAAAAATGTAAATAAATAAAATAAAATAACGGTGCTCTCGTGGAAATCACACTTTAGCAATGCATTGAATGAAGCATTTAAGCAATATATATCCACTGATAAATGATAAGTGATATTTATCCACTGATGAGTCCCCCATTTAAGAAATAAGGGATTGAAGCATCTGTTAACAACACAAGACAATCTGAATGAATGTGGAGCAGAAGTTTTAAATGTAAAAAAACCCAAAACTTAGCCTACGTGTTTATTTACAAACCCAACCTGATTCCCCCCCCCCCAAACAGAATGATGGGGGGATAAATAAATTCAGTTTACAGGTGGTGTTCTTTGTGGTTTAGAACAAACTCTGGTGTTTCACAATGGATGGGGGGGTTCATTTCTGTCATTGCATTATAAACTGGAATTCACTCACACTAAGTTTTCACATTCCACCTAGTTGAACTTGGGTGTAAAAATAGAACAGTCCTTTTCAAAAATTAGTCAGTGAAGAGATGTGGCTGGCACAGAGGCACTTACTCCAAAGCCAACCTGACAGCAAAAGTTTGTTCTTTTTGCTTATTTTCTTCATCCATTTCACTTTCATCTATTCACTTACAAAAATCAAAAGGGGCAAGAAAGACTTGCATTTCCCACGTGTGTAAGCAAAATCGAACTTTGAAGCTAAAAGAGATTCATACCTAATGGGCTAAATTTAGATCTTAGCTCTAAACCCACGAGCTCCTGCAGCCCAATACTTAGCATTCAGGGTGGCTGAGCCTGTAACTGAGCTACCTCACCATGGTGAAGCAAGAATTTGGAGATTTATTGCATACTACTGGCACTCACAAAACCCTTTTCTAGTCCACTATATCTCAAAGGCTTTAGAAAGCAATTAACTGCATGCTGTACCTACAGCACAGTTCTACTAGAATCATTTATAGCAGCCTCAGTGCCCTCCACTAAATCTAACACTTAATTCTCACTCGATTAAAGAACAGTTAGGACTTCCTAAATCCTAGCTTAGACAATAAATGAGAACACCCATATTCTTGCATATATCTTTTTTCTTTATGTGTGCGTGCATTATGGTGACTTCTTTTTCAACTTCCAAATTTCACAAATATGATGCGTGCTGTGAATGAGTTCCTTATAACTATGCCATCCTTTTCAATATAGTATGTACCCTGTTTCCCCAAAATTAAGACCTACCCAAAAAATAAGCCCTAGCAGGATTTCTATGCATTTGTGGTATAAGCCCTAGTGTGTCTTCTTGAGAAAAAATAAATATAAGACAGTGTCTTATTTTCGGGGAAACACGGTAGGTGTGACTATTGTGACAATTGTTTTGACCCACATGGCTACCCACCAGGATTGCTCTTAGAAACACAGGGGGGGGATTACTCCAACAGAATGGTTCTGGCCACCTTCAGAGTGTTAGTGGCTAAGAAAAGAGTGTGGGGGTTATTTATTTATTTTTACTGTGTTCAGGAAAGTACAAGAATGTTTGCTTTAGTTAAAAATCAGAAAAGAAGACACTCCCTGAGAATGGGAAGTAGAATGATTTTTAGAATAAACCTAAGGGGAGGGGGGGGAGAAAAGACTATATTTGCTAGCAGCATTTGCCCCCTTCCAGTTGGAATAATGAGGCAGACACAGGATTGGGATTAACTAGTGCTACTTTATTTGGTTATTTACAATTTCTGCAGCAAGGGTAAACCTCTGAGTACAGAAATTGGCCAAGGCAGGTGTCAGTCCTGAGCCCCAGATACCCCCAGATCAATTCTCCATCATAGCCTATGGAGCCCATTGACTATAATGGTCTCCATAGGCTACAATGGAGCTGGAAGAAAAATGATCTTTTTTTTTGCACATCCTTATTATGCTTTTCAGTATGATTGGTAAGCTGCCTTGAGTCACAGGGAAAAGTGGGATATAAATATTTGAATAAATAAGTAGTTTGGGCAGGTTGATAACATTTAAGCAACTTCCCGTTTATTAGGTTAGGCAGGGTTCTGACAGTGATTGTTCCTCCTCTGTTACACTTGACCTGTAATGCTGGTTGTCATATTTCACACACAAAAGTAGACTGCAAGAGTCCCCCCCCCCAAGTGTTGGTATGTTTTTCTAAGGCTCAGCACAGTGTGACAATCTGAGGCCAGGTCTACCAATACAGTTGACTGGGGTGGGTAGACCTGTTTTCCAGAGGACAGCTCTATCAATATAGTGGAAAGGAGTGGGTGAAATTTGACTTGATTCTGTTATCTCTTATAATGTTTAAATTATTCTTAAAATATTGTTTAAATATAATTTAAAAGAATTTATTTTGAGATTTTTACAAGTCTATGGAAGTAATCTTCTAAAAAACTAATTTACATGACAGTCAAATTTAGACCCGCTCACAACTTTAATTCTACTAGCTTTTTTCTCTCGTGAGGTAGAATTTCTGCTCACAACACTGTGGAGCTTAGAGGGAACATCAGGGCCGGCCCCTCGGTTTTCTTATGAACCAATGGAACCCCAACTCCTCAGTCATGCCAACAAAACCCTGCAACAACCGTGCAGACTGTCCAGTGCTGCATGGCCTTGCAACAGAAAATTTTCAAAGTAATGGGCTGTGTGAACCACCCCAGTACTGCACCACAGCACCCACTTGAGGAAGGGACTAAAATGCTCAAACACAGCACAAGAAACTGCACAGCAGCCCATTGGCAAGGCCCTATCCATGAAATCCTGCTCATCAAACACAAAGCCAAGGAAGTCAAAATCAGTGGGGTGCACCGGCAGGAGGCAAAAGGAAGTGTCAGAATCGGACCCTTGCCTGAGTCCATGGATCATTGTACTTGTAATTATGGCTTTCTGATGTACATAGCTTTGCTTTGCTGAGTTCCATTATTGTTGCATCTGCGGTTTCCTCCCTGCTTGTAGTTCCCAGATCTCATGTAGCAACTGCCAGCAATCCTATTCTCAAGGATCCTCCTCTGACATTCCTGAGGGGAGGAGTGATTGAAACATGTCTGTGTGAACTTAGATTAGCTGCGCTTTATAATACTGTATAAGGGTGCCTCCTCCATAAGGTCAGAGAGAAACTTCGCTTTTCTTACATCTCATGGCCTTCGAGAAAGACTCTACTGATAAACATTCTCACCATTTTAATTGTACTGTATTAACCTGCCTAATTACTATGTAACAATGACGTATGAATAAAGGCTGGACAAAAGGTCTTCCCTACTGTGTAATATTCTTCAGTTCTGGCAAAGAGTTTCAACTTGAAAGCAACTTTCCTGACTTTCCAAATAAAGCCTGCTTAAAGGACTTATTGCATCTGAGAGTTACTGAGCGAGCTGACAGGAAGACTTGATGTCACACTTTGCAAATTCCACCCCCAGGTGACAACTGCACACCATCCACACTGCCTGGTTGAAAAAGGTGTAACAAACCGAGCACAAGCGGTTGACTATCATATTATTCACCTAGTTACCCTATGGGTAGGACAAGTGGTGAATGAGGTGATACTCTCAAGGTACCTTCTTTGACACCAACCCTAGCTGGGAAACCTGCACGTTAGTCACTGGGGGAGAAGGGAAAGGGCCGGGCACCCTCCCCTCACTACATTCCTTAGCAATCTTTGCCCTGACTATCTGTTCCATCCTTCTAACAGAGCAAAGATTACCAACCGAATAGGGTCTCCTATCACCTACACATGGGATCTGAAAACCAAACATAAAGCCCTCTAACAAGTATGACCTATCCATTTGTTTGGAATAACCACACAACCAGGTATTTTTGGCCAATGTGTGACAGAGTGTTGGACTGGATGGGCCATTGGCCTGATCCAACATTGGCTTCTCTTATGTTCTTATGACTCCAGTACCGGCACCTTAACTGAACTGGGCCCCTTTGTGCCCTCAGTGCCCTTGCCCTCCAAAGCAGATAAACCTATTAAAATTTGCCTCAGGAGCTTTTTGTTAGCCTCACATCTTGTCTGGCACCCCTCACCACACCTTGACAGGGATAGGGGCCCTGACCCTGCTTTGTTCTGCTCCGACTCCTCCAACCTAGACAAAATAGCCCTAATGGTAGGGCCCTCCATCTCCTCATTAGACAAAACGGCCAGCTTCCTTCTCTTGGAGGCTGCCCGGGCCACAGGATGCTTGCCCTGTGGCTTAGCCTGCCCTTTCTTAGGCTCCATGACCCCTTAGCCTGGGCCCTTGGTCCCACTGGGGTCCCCACTGCAGGCATGAAATGCCTTACCTGGCCCCACTCTGTGGACCTCTGACCCCACCCCAGGGAGCCCCAGCGCTGATGCTAGGGAGCCAAGCCAGTTGAGAACCGGAGCCCTGCTCCACTTTCAAACCCCTCGGGGTCAGGCCACCCTTCCTCACCTGCTCAGTGCTGCTGCCGTGGCCTGCTAGAAGTGGCCCATGACCCTGAGTTCCCCCTGGGGATCTCCTTGGGAACTCTGGGCCTAGCCCGCACCCCCTGGGTCCCCAGGCCCCAAACACAGCCACTGCCACCTTCTCAGCCCACCCAAGGGCCACCGCATCCCCGCTCTAGTGTCCCAATCCCAAGTGTGCCCAGCCACTGTCGTGTCCTCCCAGAGGCCCGACATGTAAAGACTCACACTTGCGGCAGCCCCTCCACTCTTCCACCCTGGATCTTTTTGTGCCCTGCAGCCCAGACCATGAGCAGTGTGCCCAACCAGCTGTGGAGCTGCCTCCTCAATGACTGCTGGGCTGTGGCCAATATGCACTTCTTAAAATATGCATAGAACAGACCAGTCATGGTTTTGCAAGTAATACACTGCTCACTTAATCTCAACCAACCTCAGGGCTACTTCAGACTAAAAAATCCCTATTTATATATGGCCATCGATGTCCATGACACCCATCCCATTTCCTTGAGACAAGGAAGACAAGGGAGGGGAGGGAAATAGATGTGAGGATAAAGAGGCATAGGGGAGGCATTCATTTGGCAATTAATTCTGTAGGGAAAATGTGTGTAAATTTTGCAAGTGGTAACTTCATCACAGGTGATTAATGCACATAAGTATAGCTCTTGTGTGAAGGAAAAACAGTCGTGACTGGTGGCCGCTGTCCACTATCTCTCTATATAATAATTCTGTTTTCTAGTGGCAACATTCCATGCACTCCCTCAGCCATTGGCCCATCAGCCGCCACTCAATAGTACTCACATGCCATTGGTTGGGTGCCGGATCTGCTCCTCTTCCCCACCCACTCCCCTTTTAGCCACTGTGCCCTGTCAGAATTACTGGCAAATTGTTTTCTCTCTTGATGAAGATGCTTTTCCTCCTTGCCTCCTGTGTGGGACTAACTTTCCCCTCAGTGGCTGTTGATAGGTGTCATGAAATAACAGTTACCTGTGTTTGTAAGATGGCTGTGGTTTTTTGTTTAAAATGTTTCCCCCATAAGGTTTAATTGAGCTATAGTTCCAGAGAGGGGGCTGCAGGGGTATCACTCACTGGGTTGAATGGGGCTTCCTTATCTGCTGGCCTACAGTTCCCAGCTGCCCCAAGGCAAAAAACTGTGGGAAAACAGGGACTGTCCCAATGGGTAGGGCCGCATCAATACAGACTGCAGCCCATCCAGGGAGGAGGCAGTCTTCGTCCCTGGGAGCCAGCAGAAATTCAGCCACTCCACAGTCAGCTGGACTGGGGAATGAATGGAAGTTTCCGTGCTCTCTCGGGCAAGAGAGAGAGGCTGAAGTACAGCCAGAGGCCAGTCCAAGGAATGATCCTATCATGAGCCTACAACCTCCAGAGGTAGAGAGTATTGTGTTTTGGGAAAGAGGATTGCATTTAACCCCTGTTGATTTATATTCTGTTGGTTCATAGTGTGTGCTTACTCCTACAGTGTGTGTGTGTTCCATAACTGTGTAAATAGTTAAATTCTTTTATTTGGGCTAATAATCTGTGTTGTGCTCTGACCACATAGTCTCCCCTGCTCTGCACAATACCAAAGGGAGGGGTAACCCAAGGAAGCAAGAAAAGGCCAGACCCTTGGGTTGCCAACTTTCCAGGGATCCCCAAAGATTGGGGATTCCATCTCCAAATAGGGAGATTCGGCCAGAGGGGTCTCACCGTCCCTCTAAAAAGGCAGTGACGATTCCGTGAGTGGTGGCAGCGAACTTAAGGAGTGATATACGCCCACGGGACGAGGGTGGGAGGCAAACAGCTGAGTTGTAAACTGGAGCCCTTTTTGCCACAGTAGACAACCAAGCTTGGGTCAGACAAAGGAAGGAAGCATTTTGCAGGCCTTTGTGAGGAACTCATAGGGAACAGTCCTTAGGGTTGCCAGCTCCAGGTAGGGAGATTCCTGGAGATTTTCTGGTAGAGTCCATGGAAGCCAGGCTTTGGAGAGGGGAGAGGCCTCAACTGAACAGAATGCCATACAGCCCACTTTCCAAAGCAGTTTTCTTCTCGGTGGGGGATCTGTTATCTGGAGTTCAGTTGTGATACCTGGTGATTTTCAGGCTCCACCTGGAGGTTGGCTGCCCTAGGCGTCAGTGCTTCAGAGCAGGGTCTGCTAGAGCCAAGTTCTTGCTGTAGAAGCTGAGTGGGTGACCAGTCACAGACTTTCAGCCTAACCTACCTCACAGAGTTGTTGTGCAAGTCAAAAGGGGGAGAGGAGAATGATGTAAGCTGCTTTGGTCCCATTGCAGAGAAAGACTACTTTTCCTCATGGGAAACCATGGTTGCCAATCTCCAGGTGAAGGCTGGATATCACTCAGAATTACAACTGCTCTCCAGATGGCAGAGATCAGTTCCCCTGGAGAAAATGGTGGACTCTGTGGCAGTCAGAGCTTCAGAGCATGGAAGAGGCTGCAGGTGTGTGTGGGGGGGAATGGAAAGCTGAAGAGTGAGGGGGAAATAAAGGTAGGTTGATGGCTGGCTGGGAAGGAGATAGGGTTGCCAACTCCAGGTGGAAAATTCCAGGAGATTTGGGGAATGGAACCTGGAAAGAGGGAGGTTTGAGGAGGGGTGGGACCTCAGACAGGTACAATACCATAGACTCCACCCCATTCCCTTTTGGGGAACCACTGCTGCCAATCTCAGGAGAGGGATGGAAATCACTCAGAATTACAACTGATCTCCGGGAGGGAGTGGGGAGGATATGCAAAGCTGAAATCAGAGGGGCAGATAATGGCAGGTTGATGCTTGGCTGGGAAGGAGATAGGGTTGCCAACTCCAGGTTGGGAAATTCATGGAGATTTGAGGGGTGGAGCCTGGAGAGGGTGAGGTTTGAGGAGGGGTGGGACCTCAGACAGGTACAATGCTATAGACTCTACCCTCCAAATCAGCCATTTCTTCCTGGGTAACAATTGCTGCCAATCTCCAGGTAAGGGCTGGAGATCACTGAAAATTACAATTGCTCTTCAGGTAGCAGAGAGCAGTTCCTCTGAAGAAAATGGTGGACTCTGTGTCATTATACCCTGCTGAGGTCGCCACAGCATATTGACACTGACTCCTCAAGGCTTTGGCACTCTCCCAGAGCCTCTTTCTAGAGCTCGTTTTATTTATTTCCAAAACGGGCCTTATTCCTAGTCTGTACATAAAGAAAAGTAGAGAACAGACTATCATATAAGAATTTGTATTGTTCTGGAAGCAGCAAATTGGCACAGGGGCCTATTTACAGTTATTTAGCAGCAATCTCTACCAGCCAAAAATTAATCTGTCAAGAAGCAATGATTAACAAATTTCAGGATGCATGTGACTAACAAGTTCTATTGTATCCAGTACTTCTCAGTTTATGGTAGACTTACCTGTATCTCAATAATCTTGCTATAGTATTCCTGCCCAACATTTAAAATAAAAGTAAATCCTGGAGTGATGTCATATTTTGATTTGGACCCAGAAAGGCTAAGACTCTTTCTAAGTTTGCCAACACCAATGTTTTAACATTCTAATCTCAGTTACTGGAAAGAATGAAGCAAGAGGCAAAATTTTCCTCTGTAAACATATCACTTCTAAATTCAGTTGGAGAACAGTTGTCTCTCACCCATTACATAAGGTCACCTCTCCTGATGCTAAATGGCCTGGTGCTAATTATAGGCACCTTTTTGTCTCATTATCTCACTGTCCTCTGGGGAGCAGTTTGGTGCATCCTTTACTCAACAGTTTCAAATGCTGAAACATTCAACACCCACATATTGAACTGTGCTCAATATGGCAGCAGCTTCAAAAATCCAGGCCTTGTACTTTCAATCTCTTTTCATCCCTGTCCTTTGATGACAAAGAAAGAGCAGCATAAAATCATGCAAATGTGATGAAGGAAGGAGCCAGAGACGGAAACAAGTTGCCAATTTATTAAAAGGATAACGGCGTTGTTAAGGCAATGAAAAGTCAATAATCAAAAAGTGTGGTGTGCTTTCAGGCTTGGGGTGGTTTTTGAAGGTATTATTTGATATAAAGGAAAATTACATGCTTCCTCTGTGCATGAATAGTCTGTATTCAGTCACTTGATCGTACAATCTTGTTTGCAGCTCTGTAACAAAGAAAACATTTTCTGATGCCAAACGTTTATTTATAAAGAGCAGAGGTGGTCTAGAGGAGGGAAAGACTATTAATTCACCCATGGTTTGACCATTACTGAGAGGAGTTCCAAATGGTTTAATTAAAAGTGGAACAGCACATCCCCCCTCTCCACTCTCTCTTCCTGCCTTGGAATACTTTTCACATTGTCCCTGTGTCCTCACTATACTCAGAGAGAGTTTTTTAAATGCCAGACTGCACATTAGAGGACTTGGCACTTCTGAAATCATGCTCACCTCTGTTTAAACATTATTAATGCTGTTTATTTACTTGGCACCGTGACGTGTGTTGCAGTCCGGCAACCATTTCAAAAGAAACCCTCTATGCCCCACAGAGTTTATAATCTATAGCAGGTATAAAAAATAAACCATAGGCCTCCTTTCCAGTAATGTAAGGTTTTGTGTGTATTTTGTAAAAAATATCTGTGAGAGATCTCCTGGCTCCTTCATGTTTACAGAACAAAGGGTAATTAAATCAATCATTCATTCCTAGTTCCCATCCCGCTTTCTCCTAAGAAGAAAATTCAGCTTCATTCCATTTGCCAATAAACAAGAAATCGATGCACCAGTTAAGAACAGTTGAAACTCTCAAGAAGCAACATGTGTTATTTCAAGTTAAATGAAAAGTTTCATTTGGTGGAGAACCTCTCAAGGCAATTGTATGTGAATAAATTTTCCATAAAGCCATAAACAGCCACTGAAATGGGGCTGCGTTCAAATATATTTTGGCTCAACTATGCTTAAGCCTCCAGCCTGCCTCCTCCATAAGGTATACAAAAATTTGATGGAGCTAGAGTTCTCCTTGGTGAATCGTCACAGCAATTCTTCTAAAATCTTTGCAGCTGGACCACATCTGACCAGTCAGTGTCCAAGCCTATCAATCAAGAAGGGCTGATGTGGCTGAGTTGCACGGAGAAAGACAAAGTAAAGGAGCACTAAGAAGCACAGACATAACATTCTTTTTAAAATATATATATTAACATTTCCAACTGTCTACACATTCTGGAGAAAGTTGCACCTTTGTTATATTATATGGCATGTGGTTTCAATTTTAACAACAATGCACATTTGTTTGACTGCACACTGGCTTCTAACTATACTATTTGCTCTGTTTAAGAATGACATGGCCTATGACTCTCCATTAGAGGTCAAGTGTATGGCATGTGCTTACTATGTTATGCTGGTTTTCATCTTATTGAAAAACAGTTGAGACTCTTTGATGTCTAGAAGGCTTATGTAGACATAGTATGTACACCTACAGTAGGGAAAATGGAAAATGAGGGTAAGAGAGGGAAGGAAAATGTTTATCATCCTGTAGCACCCGCTTTGTCAAATGCCTGAAGTGTATCCTCAGTTTGTAGATACACACACAGAACTATAAAAGTGGTGGAGTTATAAACATCTGGACAAAAAGACCATGAAATGCAAGGGTTAAGGATTATGCCTTTTTTACATAGCTCATGTTTTCATTAAACAAAGGTTGGGGTACTTTCTATGGCACAGTGAAAGCACAACAGTTTTTGTGGTTTTAAGGTATACAATTTGGCCAATACCACAACCATTCACTTTTCCCATTCTTAAGCCCATCATAAAAATGCAATGTAATATAGTAATTTAAATTCTAATGTGTCTTTTAATTTTATTTTTATTCCACATAAATTTATTCTTGTTGATATACTTATTCATCTATTGTTGCTATTTCCTTCTGACTCAACCAGCAGTTCTCAAACAATAGGTTAGAACCCCAAAGTAGATCACAGCTGTCTCACAGGTGGGTTGCAAGGCCAGGAGGGAGTACGAGGGAAAGGGTGAGCTGGGAGAGGATGTTATGAGAGATTCACTTGCATAATGTACAAAATGGTCATGAATTACAGCCCATAGCTTGGTAATATTATGTATTTAGAAATGCTAATTGTGCAAGACAAAATACAATCTTGTTCACTGTTTACTGATGTGAAACTCATCCGTTTTATGTGGGGGTGGACAGCATGGAGGTACTTTGCAAGTGGGTCCTGAAAATAACTGTAAGTTTAGAAAAGAGTCCCACTTCCAGAAGTTTAAGAACCACTGGGCCAAACAGTGATAATTTCAATTCAGTCATCACGCTCATCAGTTATTTGAGGGGGTGGTTAAGCCTTACCATGGAAACCATATTTCTAGGATGAAACCTTGATCCTCCCCATACCTGCTGCTAGTACTTTTCACTGCAAAAGGTGGCAATTTGGCATATATTTCTTTCACTGTCACCTGGAAATAGTGTTTCAAAAAAATTGTGTGAAATTAAATCAGTGTGTAAACCAGGAGGCAAAAAAGTCATGCTAATGAACAAGAAAATTAACAAAATGGTGATAAGAAAAACCAAGCATTTCTTTAAATATATTGTGCTGACCTCCACTAAAAAACTCCATCTAGTACTAGGGTTGCCAGGTCCCTTGGACCTTCAGGCAGGGGGTGGAGGGAGCATTCTGGGAGCAGAAAGTGACATACCCGGGAATAAACGTGACATGCCTCCGTCACCCAGAAGTGACGTAGGCATGTCAGTGACATCAGGTGTGATGCTCTGGTCTTTCAGCAAAACTCTTTAGTAAAATTGGCTTCAAATTATAGAGTTTTTGCCCAAAAACCAGAACACCCCCACCCCCAAGTCACTGACATGCCATTGTCACTTCCAGGTGATGTAGGCTCATCACGTTTACTTCCTGCTACTTCCCTCCCTGCTTCCAGTAAGCCACATTATTTATGGTTTGGGGGGTGTCTGGCATCTCTTCCCCCTGCTTTCTGATAGCCCTGAAGTGGGGGGAGGGGCTCCAAACCAAGGGATTTCCCACCCCAACTGGGGACTGGCAGCCCTATCTTGTACGCTGCAAATTATTGACCTACAGATGTTACAAAGAGTGTTTCATAGGAATTCAAGGAAACTGAAAAGACACATTAAAGTTGCAAGTCTAACCAAAATACATCTAAGAATTTATATAATCACCCAAACATTCTCTCACTAGTTCTCTCAAATGTTCTCTCACTAATTATACCTGAACTGTGACAAAGTCTCCTACATAGAGCATTTCTCACACAATCTTTCTTCCCCCATGCCAAGCACAAATTCTTTTAATGTTACAATTTTTGAGAAATTTGCCCAGTTACTCTTTGTTTATGTTTTATAATTCAATTTTCCTCTTCAAAGTGAGCCTTTGAATCTCTGAAGCGTTGCAGATCTTGTGTTCTTAAACAAAAACTGAAAACAAAGCAAAATTTGAAGGAGCTCAGACTGTATCGTATTAGTAATACAAACCCCATTCACAGGTTACATTACGTATAACTGATAAGCTGAATGAGATGGAGCCAATACTAAGTGGCATGTGGTTGCTATCACAATCCTCCTGATGCTGATTATTAGACACACATAATTTTTGTATAGGGAGCAGAGGCTAACGTTCAATATTATGCACTGAATAACAAACTAAAAGGATGCCAAGATGCCTAGATATTCTAGCAATTCCAAGAGATATGCAGCAAGTCCCTTCCCTCTTTTGGCAGTTGATGGAGATGTTTCTCCTGCAATCCTTTCATAGAATACAATGGGGATCTTTTTTTCTGATACCAAAATTTAGATGCATGACTATAACCCACAATATCAGTCGCTGCAACCCTTGAGAAGGAACATGTCATAAAAACTTGTTGTGGATTAATGTATCTGGCTTGCATACTCTGTTGGACTCAGACATGTCCAAGACGTTTAATGTAGGTAGTAACCAAAATCTCTTAATGCAGGATCATTCAGATTGTTGGCAGAGTAGTTAACACAGCAATGGTGCACAACCTGATTAAAGAGTAGATAGAGATTTATTTAGGAATTAACATACTTATAGGAAAGAAGAGAGACAGGTTCCTAACTACATCTCTAGCTGAGAGAGAGGGGAAGACTGAGTGTGGCACTTCTGAGAAGATGGGGCAAATTGCCCTAGGAGTAACAATCTGCAGACAGACAAGGAATGACACTTAACAGTGAAGAAGGTGCTGACCTCACAGTCCTATCTAATTGTCTTCTTGCTGCCCCGTGCAAGGTTTTCTTCTCTTCTTTTCCAATACCCCTTCTCAAGGTTTAGTGTACAAAGTCTACAAGATTCATCTTCTTACGTAGACTTTCAAACTTTTCTCAAGAAAGTGGCTTGGTAAACACATCTGCAATCATTTCATCTGTAGAACAGTATTCCAACACAACAAGCCCTTCTTCTTGCATGTTTCTTACTAGGTGATTCTTATTGAAGAATGTCTCACTACTGGTGCGAAGGTTTCATCATAGTCTTCATACTTCTAAGAGTATCCTTTAAACCACAATCTGGCTTTGTATCTTTGTACTTCCCCTTCTGCATCATGCTTAGGTTTGATGATCCACTTGCATCCTACTGCCCTCTTCCCTGGAGGCAGTTCTGTAAGTGTCCATGTATTAAATACTGGGTTCTAGACACATGGCAGTGATCAGCTCAGGTTTATTTAATGATTTCAGCAAAACTACAAGACAAGACTCCAGAGCCTCAGCTCTGTTAAATAGCATGCAATTGCCATACCCAAACACCCCCCCACACCCAGTGATAGGCTATTTACATAACATTACTATTTGATTGGCAACTCTCATGACTTAGGCCTCCATTCAGGGCCGGTGCCAGGTGGGGGGGGGGGTTTGCACACTAGGCGAGGCTACCTTCTGGCGCCCCGTCCCCCCTTTTGTGCCCACCAATTTTCAAACATAAATGCATTTTAGGAAGAATGAAAAACACAAAATTTGAAATTGCTAATTTCCTTTTTTTTTAATTGTGAGAACAAGTAATACAATCTCTGATTTTCTCTCTCAAACAGAAAAACACAAATCACAAAGCATTTTGAAAAATCCTGTTAATTGTGATGTTGACATTTAAGTCTCTTTAATGTTTCCATTTCAGGCACATCAGAATCTCATTTTGCGTGCCTTTTCTTTAGCAAATTTTGTCACCAATTCCTTCATGTCAAGTGCTGATGCTTCAGCATGTTCAACTGAAATAGTTGTCAAGAATTCGCTGCAACACAATCTGACCCGGCAGTGTACAATCCATGACCCGGACTGTACGTTTTGCAACATGCATATTGTTTTTACTTAGGATACCAGTATTAAACATCTAGTTAAACAATACATCTTATAGAACATGGTACTGACACTTTTCATTCATCTACACCAGAAGGACAACAAAAGTACTAGACCTTGCTGCAAATGCTAAGATTAATCTTCAAGCAAACCCCAATGACCAGTCCATAGGAAAAGGTTTATGGCACCTGTAGAGTTGTCATGACCCACTTATAGGAAACCTTAACAAAATCCCAATAGTTCTCCTTCTCTCTCAGCACTGGGTACGTCTCCAGATCATTGACCATTTTTGTTAAATACATCCTTTTTAGCAGAAATCAGTAAGGAATTCCTGCTATTAATATGGGATTCTGTCAAACAGTGCATTCTTTGATTCCAACCTTTAGTGATAGAAACTTAAGTCACCTCTGGATTAGAGAATAAAGCATATCCTTAACCAAACAAAACAAAAGGGGTAGCATGTCACCTAAGTGTTTCACTACCTGCATTGCTGTGAACATGAACAAAGAAGAACAGCACTCAGAAATTCAATCATTATTACATTTTTATAATGATTATGCACAACAGTACAATTGTCAGCCTTTACTAGTAAGAAGGATCATAAATTCACTGAACAATCTATCTTCAGATTAGTAAGTAACCCATTATCACTTTTCTCCTCTCCTGGGAAGCATATGAAGCATATGAGTTAAACAAAAGTAAGTTCTTTCCATGCCCTCTGGCATTCCACATTCTGTAAATACTTTTCCTTCTACAATATATCATAACTATGGTAACATGGCAAACATCAAGACTAGAAGGCACTCCATGAAGAAGGTCAGCGACAGAAGAGCTCCAACTGAGGACATGGAAAGGACCCATTTGTAAGAAACACTTTAAAATTCCCTCTTCTTGGCCCATTCTGCATCTAGCATTCACTCCTTTGTTTTACCAAACCCACAATGGAACAGAAAAAGATGTGGCTCAAAACCACATTCAGATACCCCAGGCCAACGCCCTACTGACTGTAGAGTCACCCTGAATGGCCTATTATAAAATGGCCATAAATCTATGCAGACAGTACCATAAAACTGAGAGATCAAAGGAAGTGAAACCAGCATGCAGTGTGGAGGGTAAAATAAAATCCAACAATCAAAGAAAGTGAAAGTGGCATGGATTGTACACTGCCAGGGTCAGATTGTGTTGCAGTGTATTCTTGACAACTATTTCAATTGAACATGCTGAAGCATCAGTCTCGCTGCCGATAGGGCTGCATCCTGGGGCTCTTCTACCCAGCAACAGCCAGATCAGCAGCCGGGGCTTTTTCTCATTGGCTGCCTGGGACCCGTTGTCCTTCCCACACATGCTCCCTACAGGTCTCCTACCGGGAGGGGTTGGGATACTCAGATAAATCCTCATCTGCACTTAGTCACAATACAGCTTCCATGAAATCTTGATAAACATGGGATTCTTAGCTAGAATTAAAAAATGATAGGTTGCAGAAAAAAGAATTACATTCAGTGTAGCTTATTTCCTGTTCTAATCGTAAAGTAATGTATATGCATTCTAGATTCATGTCAAGACTGAGTAGGGTGCTACTGGATTCAAATCTAGCTCTTTTAGAAGAGAAGAAGAAGAGAAGAAGATATTGGATTTAGACCCCGCCCTTCACTCGGAGTCTCAGAGCAGCTTACAAACTCCTTTCCCTTCAACCTCCCCACAACAGACACCCTGTGAGGTAGGTGGGGCCAAGAGAGTTCTTGACAGAAACTGCTCTTGAGATAACAGCTCTGAGAGAACTATGGCTTGCCCAAGGTCATCCAGCAGCTGCATGTGGAGAAGTGGGGAATCAAACCCGGTTCTCCCAGATTAGAGTCTGTGCACTTAAGCACCACACGAAACTGGCTCTCTACTACACCGAACTGGCTCTCTGCAGTTTTTTTTTTACTGCAGACTAATATGGATACCCTCTGAAATTGTCAGGGCTATTTTTGGGTCGGAACCCCCCAGAATGGCATTCCGGCTGGCTTCCAAGCCCACCCCTCCCTGCCTCCTCCTGGCTTCTGCCTCCTCCTCTGCTGCTGCTTCTCCCGGGGCTGGCCAAGTGCTCCCACTGTGCCTGCCCGGGGCGCCAGCAGGCTCCAGCCCAGGCAGCAGAGACACCGCAGCAGGGCCACTGGACTCAGCAGGCAGGACAAGAAGTGCCGGCTCAGTGGAGTTCTGGTGCCGGGAAAGGTCTCCTGATGCTGGTGAGCTGCAGAGGAGGAGGAGCCAGAGCAAGAGAGCACGCTGCCGCCACCTCCACCCCCCCCAAAGGCACAGGCTCTTGCCCAGGTGCATGCACAGGCGCTCACCCGGAACTCCACCTGCTGGTTTCCTTGCCCTCCTCTCCCTTGGGCTGGAGGCTTGCAAAAGACCTGCTCCGCTCCCACAGAAAAAGCAACCACCATGTGCTGCTCTCACACAGTGTAACCCTTGCAAAGCGGCTAGCCGCTGCTCCAGCAAAAGGGCTGCTGTTCTGTGCCTTGCAAAGTAAGCAAGTGTGGCTACTTTATGCGAGTTATACCACGGTTAAAGGACTCTCTGTACCCATGTGCGCCAATCCTTTGCTTTGCCAGTTTCAGTTTGAAATCATGCGTTGTGATCAGAGACGCCGGGACTGAAGCCGCGCTCTTTGGCACACGAAGCAGATGCTCCTCCTCTAGGTGCCTGGTCCAAATGTTCAGGTTTTTTTAAAAAAAAACCCATTCATCTGTAAAGGGCTCTGAGCCACAACGCCAGAAAAGTTGGACAAAAGATGTGCAGGGGGGAGCTTCACACATATCATGTGGGAGCTGGCCCAGGAGGATGGAACCGTGAGCCCTGGCCAGCTACTTTGTTCCTGCCCTGCCACGCCAAGGGAAAGAAGGCAGAGCGCTGATGGCGCCGTTGGTCCCTGCTCCGCCTCCCTTCCTCAGCATCGACCATGATCACCTCCCATTTGCTGGCTTACTTCTTCACCGAGCTGAGCCATGACCAAGTACAGCGGGTGAGCCAGTGAGCTGGGCCCCTTGTCGGGCTGGGCGGGTAAGAAGAGTGGAGCGCTCATCTGCCTGTTTCCTCCATGCTGTCGCCATCTTACTTTGTTTTATAGCTTGCACACTTTGCTTTATAGCTTGCCATCTTACTTTGCCTTATAGCTTGAACACAAAAGTAAGCAGACAGGAAGCTGGTAGCTAGGCTGATGCAGACAGGGCCAACTTCTGCTTTCTCTTTGGGCTTCTATCCTTGACGGAGTAGGGGTAATCCCTGAGAGTTTCTCTCTTGTGCCCTCACACGATGGTGTTTCCCTCCTTTTCTCAAGGAAATAAAAATGATCAGGAAAAGTTAAACCACCTCGAACAAGGTCACACAGGGAAATCAGTGCCGGGGCTTTGTTTCTGGTTTGTGAACTACTGCAAGACAATAATTTCCCCCTTTTCCTTTCATTCAGGGGTTGTTTCAGTTTAGTGATCCTGCTTTCCTCTTGTGTGTAGCTCTTCCAGAATTAACGGGAGAGCTGCTGAGGTTGTGGCATAGGATCTATTTATGACAAGAACTGGGGTTAAGTTAGGTCGCATGGAGGAAGGTTTCCAGGGTTTATTGGGAGAAAAACATCCCATTGTGGGAGGAGAAGGGGAGGTGGGTTTCTCTGGTGCACAAGGGACCTTCTCATATTTCTGGATGGTGACATTTAATTTGGGACTCTGAGAGGGCAAAATATTCTGACATTTCCAGATCCCTTTCTTGGTTGTGCAGCAGGGAGGTTGAGAGCCAGGATCCAGAAACAAGCTGAATGGTGGTGGTGGGAATGGACAGGTTTTAAATCTGTATGCAGAAAAGCCTGCATCACTGACCCCACCGCCAATCAAAATAAAGTCTTAAAGGAATGTAGAAGGAGACGTTAAATTGCATCTCTTTCCTGCTCTTGGTCATTGTTCTTTTTATTTAAAAGCACCTCTTTCCAGTGTAGTGTTTTGTTGTTGCTGATTCTGCAAAATGCCAGTTACCTTAGTTTTAATTTCTGCCCAGGCAGAAGTTGAATAATGGTGAATATGGTGAAATAATGGTGAATATGCCACTGCTGCATTCTTATAGTATCCGAACGTACCTGGGTAATACTGATTTCTTGCATTGGTCAATGTTACTTCTGGTAACATGGGGGTGTGGCCTAATAGGCTAATGAGCTGTGTTGTCAGGGGTGTGGTCTAATATGCTAATGAGTTTCTGCTGTTGGGTGTGGCCTATTATGCTACTATGTTTCTGGGCTTTTTCTACAAAAACAGCTCTGGAAATTGTCATATGCATGCTGTCTCAATGGATGAGAAGTATTTCAATTACCAATATGTTCTCCATCCAAATTATTTGTCTCACATTTTGTTCCAAAATATATTGAAGAAGTGGTCCAGCTCCATTAAAACCAATGGGATTGATTTCAATCAACCACTGATTTCAGTGGAAACAGAACTACAATTTGTAGTGATGGACTGCACAATTGTGAATGGCTCTGCTTTACAAACTTGGACTACAGTTGCATTCCTCATAGGACCCAGATCTCATGACAAAAAAAAAGGACATAGACATTCCACTCAATGGGCCCTATATGTCAGGGGATGGCTCTGCCCAAGGGTTCATCAGACTGGAAGAAGTGAATTTTTTGCCTACCTGGAGGGAGGGGACAAATAATGTAAACATATTTAGAAAAACCTGGTTGTTCATGGTTTATGGTTTACCTTTCATATTCTCTGCAAACAATTCAAACCATATTAGTTTTGCACTCATTATACTTAGTACTTTCCTAAGAGCCAACAAGACTAGAAAGACTTTATGAAACATATGTGGAATAATGCCAAAAATGAGAGTAAGAAGGAGGAAATATATGAGGAATATAATGCTGACAAAGCTCTGTTGATTGCAAGTGCTTTCCTTTCTTCAC
Source organism: Gekko japonicus (assembly GCF_001447785.1). NCBI lineage: Eukaryota > Metazoa > Chordata > Lepidosauria > Squamata > Gekkonidae > Gekko > Gekko japonicus. Next base: position 1,414,307 of record NW_015159713.1, read on the forward strand.
AGAAGTTATGGGTGGTCCTCATCTTTAAAAGAAGTCTAGCTGCTGTGTGGCTAAGTGGCAACTATGAAATGAAATGTCTGTCACCAGCTGTGAAAGGAGTGATACACTCCCAGTGGCATTAGACCTCTGCAGAATTTGCAGTTCAAGCAAGATTTCTCATCTTACACCTCCTTTGTTCAGCCTCATCACCTTCCCTGAAGTGGTCTTGGCATTGAAGACCATTATTATGTACTTACAAGAAGTGTTTCAGGCATATCTGAACCACCTCACAGAAAATGCAGTCCAGATATATCACTTCAGGAACTCACAGTGAGTTAGCTATATATTCCCTCTCAAGTGCTGCTGAGGTAGAAATGATGAATTAAAACCAGATATTTATATTTCTGTGAGAAAAACTGCTAAAATCAAACAACAACAACAAAATAGGAATTTTCCAAAAATATCAAAGCAAAGATCAGTTACTGATTGATGCAATGGTCTTACAAAATTGTAAAAGGCAGTAAACCAACCTGAAAGTTGTTCAGATTGATTACAAGAAGGCATTTTATTCACTCCCTCATACATGGATCCTGAAAACACTAGAAATGATAGGCATCAGCAAAATTGTAATAACGTTTATCAAAACTTCCATGTGTAAATGGAACACCAAGTTGATAGCAAACGGAGAAAAAATCAGAACAGTTAATATCAAACAAGGTATTTTCCAAGGGGACTCACTATCACTGCTGCTCTTTGTCATTGCCCTAATGCCACTTACAATCACTCTCAACAGCACAGGCCTAGGATACCAACTTTCAAAGACAGGCTCAAAGATTCTTTACTAGATACAGTCGGTATATTCAGCAAAGCTACAGAAATGGAATTTGGCCTTGACAAATGTGCAGCATGAGAGTTGACTAGAGAGCTGACTAGCTCATTGAACAAGAAGAAATCAAGATGCCTAACAACAACATCAAAACAATGGACTTTGAAAAAAAACTACAAATATCTTGGAATTGTGAAAGCTGACAACATCAAACATACCCTTTTTAAGAAAAACACAAGCATTAACACTATGGTACCTTACTCCTCAAAAAATGTTCCATATAAAACAGTCAACCACTCCAAACCGCTGGAAACAGTGTGGAGAAGTGGGGTCCTTTGACCACTGTTGGTGGTGATGCAGACTCATCCATGAGTTTTGGGTTTTGGTTTCAGACAAAATACATCAGATAATGGGCTACAATGTTCTGTTTAGGCCTGAAATTATATTTTTGAATTTTTGGCCTGATCCTTCTATTCCTAAAATTAAAAAACACTAGTGGTGGTGAAACCGCCATTGCTTTGAAATAGAAAACCAATTCATTACCAACTTCATCGCTGTGGTTTGATAAAATTTGGAATATTTATGTGATGGAAAAGATAACTAAGCAATTGTTACAATATGAGCTCTTTTGTAGACACTTGGATTTCATTGAGAAATGGTTTCCTGTTCAGACAAAATTAGATCTCTAAATTTACCAATCCATTTATAAGTCATTGTAAAAGGCTCTTTTTGCTAATATATATAGCTTTACCACTTATTGAAAAATCATTTAGTCTTTTTATTTAAAACATTGTAATATAGTAGTTTATTATTGTTCATAGGAAAATGAACAATAGTTGTACTTTTCTCACCATCTTTATACTTAAGAGAAACACATAACTTACAAGCTTATTAGTAATGGATGTTAACTACTAATTTTATGTTGTTATTGTTTGTTATGTATTCAATAAAATGTTAAAAGAGAAGAAGAACACAAGCAAGGAGTACTATCAAAGAGTTAAAAAGATATTGTGAAATTAAATGGAGGCAACATGGTAAAGACAATTAATACATGTGTACACCCTGTTCTAAGATACACAGCTGGCATTATCAATTGGAAACAAGCAGAGTTAGAAGCAATAGATTGCAAAACTCACAAATAATGATGACGCACCACACATTATATCCTAGAAGTGATGTTGATCATCTTTACTTTACAAGAAAATTTCGTGGAAGAGGTCTCCTGAAAGTTAAGCAAGCACTTGAAGAAGAAAAATTAGCAATGAATGAATACACCAAGAAAAGCAAAGAGAAGCTTCTAGTTGAAGTATAAAAGGCAAACTTATTTAATAAGATTACAAAAAGATGGCAGTCAAAACTCACTTTGATGATTGAAAGGAAAAGCACTTGCACGGCAATATTTGAAAGACACAGAGAACAAAGTTGATAATGAAAACAACTGGAAATGGCTCCAAAATGTACACTTGAAGAAAGAAACAGAAGGATTCATTTTAGATGCACAAGAGAAGGCACTCAAAACAAAAGGTATGACAGCCAAGATTCAGAAGACCAGCAATGACAGCAAATGTTGACATTGTAAGACAAATGATAAAACAGTCAACTACATTTTCAGTGCCTGCAATAAAATTGCTCAGACTGACCATAAAGAACGTCACAATAGAGTTGCAGCCATGTTGCACTGGAAACTTTTCAAGAAATATGGCTTACTATTAGGGATGGGCACATACCAAACTATGAAGAAAAATGCATCACAAATTTTGCCTTGTTTATGGTTTGTCAACCAAAGTTCATGATGGGTCTACATCATGAACTTCCATGAACTTTGTGGCAATCTGTGGTGGTTCATGGACAGAGCTGAAAGCAGGGGTTTAAAGGGACTCTGTCCCTTTAAAACCCTGTTTTCTGATCCCCTCAAAAGCTGCAAAAACAGCTGTTTTGAGCTGTGTTGTGCAGTCCCTTTAAACATAATGCACAAGACAGCCTGTGAAAGCCCAAAAAACAGCTGAACAGCAGGAGGTACCTAATCCTCACTGCTCAGCTGTTTTGCACGACAGCCAAAACAGCTGAGTGGTGGGGAACAGGCTGCTCCCTGTTGCTCAGATGTTTTCTAGGCTTTCTGCAAACCCCTTTTAAAGGGACTGCAGTCCCTTTCAACAGGGTTTGCAAGGACACAAAGCAGGAACCAACACAAACTGCATTTTTCAGGTTTGTGCCCATCCCTACTTATCATCAGCAAGAAATTCAAGGGAGCACAAACCAGACAAGATAATAGAGAATGATGAAACAAAGATTCTTTGGGACTTCCGATTACAAGCAGATAAATACCTGGAGCATAACACCACTGATATCGCAAATATAGACAAAAGAACAATAGAGTCTGGATTATTGACACTGCAATTCCCAGAGACAGCAGGATAGAAAAGAAAAAACAGGAGAAGATTGTTAAATATCAAGAACTGTGAATAAAGTTAGAGCACCTCTGGGAGAACAAGGTGACCATTGTGGTAGTTGTCATTGGAGCCTGGAGCAGTGCGCAGAAGTCTCAAGAAACACCTGGACATTCTGGGTATTGAGTAAATAACACCAGCTCAGGTCCCGAAGACAGTGTTGCTTGGAATAGCAAGAATACTGTGAAGATACATCTGCAATTCCCAGGAACTTGACTACATCTTGAATTGCAGAACTCCATCTACCAGTAAAATATCTGACTGTGGCAGTTCATCATCATCATAATCTTCATCATCATCATAGCTATGTAGTTGACCATAGGAAGAGAGTGGCAAGTGACAATGTTTAGGCTACATGGGGATTTTAGTGGAGGAAGCGATGATCCAATCCAAAAGTTGCTGCAGACACAGATGCTCTAAATCCAAAGCCTATACAGAACTCTCAACTGACAAAGACTGAAGTACAACTTCTTCATTTGCATATTCAGAACGTCACCCTCCATTGGAGTTAATGTAGCATCCTACTTGTGCAGGAATTCCATGGATACCTTTAAGTACACAAAGACCTCTAATTTGGAGAAGCTGTGAATAGGACCAGAGAGAAAGAAGCTGTGCAGTGTATCAGTGTGGATGGAAGTGATTGGAATGTGTGTCAGGTAAGCAAGGAACATTTACAAGAGCAGTATCAAGTTTACTAGGTGTCTTGTTTAAGCTGAACTCCCAGCCACTACACATGTGTGGTTAGCACTCCAGAGTCCCATAGCTGAGGAAGGAATCATACTGGCATGCTAAGATTGCACCAATAGCAACTGAGAGTCCAGTCTAAGCAAGACATCAGATGCCTGCAACACCACAGAGATTTTGTCTTGCCTGCCTATATCACATTTAAGTCAGGTCTAAGAAAGTCTGGAAGGAAGACAGGAAAAATAATTCAGTAACACAAAGGAAAGGCAGATTGAAGGAATGGCAACCAGATGCTGGAACTTTAAAGCCTTTCATGACTTGGTTGGGACCCAAGGACTGCCAATGTCTATATGAGTACATTCACCTACTGATATCCCAGCAACTGGTGATAGTGCTTCCTTTCCAACATAGAATTAAATCAGTGTTACTAATTAAGAGTAATCAGTGAGTTTTAGTTTATTTTGCTGAGCCACCTCCCTGTACAGACAAGAAAGCCAACCTCTTTCACAAGCTTCCTTTCTGGACAGTTTATGGTAGTGAGGTGCTATACACTTTCATCTATTCTCTTGTAGATGTTTATTTATTGGATTATTTAAATGACTGGAAGTAGATAGCTGGATGTTTTACTTTTTGTATTGTTGAGAGCCACCTTGAACAAAGCAAGGGTAGGATATAAATCTATTAAATTCATTTTTTAGAAATGAAAAAGTGACTCAGTACGATAGCAAAGAAACAGCAGGAGTCCAATTAATCAAACAAGTTGATAATTGATACCATATGTATGGAAGTACCACTATCAATTAGCCAAGGTTTGTAATTTTATTTGTTCGTGCAAAATGAGATGTGCAATAAATAAATTGCTGTCTTTGGGAGAAATCCTTTTGTCTCTGTGTTTGAGTGTGAGGTTGCCTACTGGTGGTGGCATATTAAGCAAGCACTCCCTTCGACCTAGCTTGTTACAAATGAAGTAGTGAGGGACATTCTGTGGTCAATTGGCTTAGTTTCTGTTTCCCTTGACCTGACCTCTTGGATCATGTAACTTGAGTCAGTCTTGCTTTTGTGCTGCTCATGATAGCCCTTTTGTTTACGGTACTCAGCTGTTATCAGCCCCAGAACATCTTCCAATTTAGAATCTTCCCCATTATATGTTGAAATGAATGCAGAATAAAATTCAGGTATGGAACTTAGAAAAAGTCCAATTTTTAAATCTTCATCTAGCACTTCACCAGTAGTTGCAAGCTTCTCAGTTAGATTTAGTAATGTTTCTATATGGGTCTCTGAGTTTCCACCTTCTTGAAGTTTAATTGAGAAACGTTCTCTAAACAAAGAAATCTTCCTAGCCTCGTCTTGCTCTCCATAGGCCTTTCTTAAGGTTTCATGCATTCCTTTTGCATTTTCTTGTCCTTTTATGTACACCAATTGGGAATTAGTCAGTGTACTAATAATCAGATTTTGTGCTTTACCATTTACATTCTCCCATCTCGTGATCTCATTTTAAGAACCAGAAGGCCATAAAGCAGCTAATGAAAAATTAACTTTTTCCTCCTTGAGCTGATGCTCAATTCTAAAATGCTATGCATTGAAATCATCTCTATTTGGCTTCTCTGGAATTGTGTATCATTGGGTCATAGTTTAGAAATTAAAAAGGGAGGAAGAGAGGGGAAAAGTTTCTTTCTGAACTCAGAGCTTGGGACCAACTGTGAAGCAAATTTCCAGAGTCTTTTGTTCTTGCCAGCAGGCAGTGAAGCCTTGTAATTGCTTAAGCAAGAGAAAAACAAATAAGAAAAATTACTTTTAAACTTTAAAATTCACTCTGGGCCCATAACTCTATTGGGATATTTGGTTAATATAGCAGAGTTTTGCCCAGTCATAGAAGCATGATACTGAATGTAGTAAATAAATCTCCCAAGAGTATATTGGGGGAGGAGGGGGGAAATGTAAACTTACATCTATTCAAGTAGATCCAGAACAAAGATTGAATCCAGTGGTTTCTTTAAGACCAACAAAGTTTTATTCTAGGCATAAGCTTTTGTGTGCATTCACATTTCTTCAGAAGTGCCTGCTGGTGAGGGGAGAATGATGGGGGGGGCAGGTTGCTGGATTCCACAGGGGCGGTCACCCTAAGTGGTCTCCCCTGCCACCTGAGCATGAGGGTAACCCGAACTGGGTGTGCCCCTTGAACTCTCACCCCAAGATCCCTTAAGGGGATCCCTGTAGACCGGGGGGAAACAGCATGCAGGCCAATTTCCCAAAATGGATCCAGCCCCATGCTGATACTGCCCTAAAGTTGTGACAGATAAAAGAAGCAGAAAAACATCATAAACAAGAATATAACCTGCACTTTCCCATAATGTAACCCCCCAGCAGGGCAGCCCACAAATACTTTGAACATTCTTCTCTCAAGTACTACCACATAGGGAGGGACAGGTGGGCAACCGGTTCCACATCGCCAGGTGAGGCAACCAGGCAGCATGCTTTATACCTCTTGGCAATCACTCCCCTTCCCCTTCTCCAGGCCCAGTTCAGTTCCCATCATAGGCCTACTGAGGGACAGGAGAGCCAGGTTTTCCCATTGCTGCCGCCACCTGGCCCCCAAGCTGCCCGCACAGCCTCTCTGCCCTGTAGGATGTAGTCACCATGACCGCCCATTGCCCTGCTGACTCTCCCCCTCGTGCAGGACTGCAAATGGGGAACAGCAGTGAGTCAGAGTCCCCACTTCTTACAAACAGTTGTATGCATGTATGTGCAGGTTGTATATGCATTCACTGTAACTTATGAGCAAGGCTATTGTCATAACAACCTTGTGAGGTGACTTGTGGAACAGTGACTAGCCCATGGTAAGCTTCATGCCTGAGTGGGGACCTGAACGTGAGACTTCCCGGCCCTAGTCTGACAGAGCAATACACAAGTTCTCTCATCCCCTTCCCTCAGCCCTGGACCTACACCCATCCCATTCTGTTGTATTTTTGTAGCAGAGCATGAACAGCCTCAAGTTATAAGACAAATACTTTAATTAAATGAAGATCATAAATGAATAAATTCCTTGCTTGGGAACAGCAGCAGCAAAGATCAGCATTGCTGCACTCACAATTCCTTAAATCTTATTCGTTCTGTGTACCTAGAAACAAATGGTGCATGACCAGATAAGCCTCTGGGAAGGGGAGGGACACCTGGCCACAACACCAAAAATGTACCACAGTGTTAGTCCTATGGATTTTAGCAAGCCTGATGCATGTAACAAATCTACAGGCCCAGAGGCCAATAGAACTAAAATTTAGGTCTCCGGACTGGTAAAAGAATTTTTGTTTGTTTATTTGAAAAATTCTGATGTCGTTTCTCATGATTTTGGCCATGGTCGTAGTGTTTGCTCTCTGTATTTAACCTGGCCCACGCTTGCCCTGTTTGTAGTGACTCTGGGCAAGAATTCCAGGGGTATTGTTAACATTGAAGAAGGTCAGAGCAGCTGAGAAGAGAGAGGTGCAAATTCAGCAGGTCTGAGGAGGAGAGAAGCATAGATGAGATTCATGTAGCCTTTGGTTATGATTTTTAAATGAAAATTCAAGTGTGACTGCCTTCCAAAGGAAAAATGTCATTTGTATTAATATTGGGTCTGACAATTTAATGATTAAAGGACGCTGAAGTAAGTCAAGTTAAGTTGGGGAGTGGAAACTAAGAAACATAAGGAAGATTGTTGAACGGTTTGGCATCCAGGGTTTTAAATAGTCAAATGAGCCCAAAAGGTTGTTACCAGGGTTTTAAATAGTCAATAGTCAAATGAGCCCAAAAGGCTGTGTGGATAAACTTATTTCCTAAAGTATAACCAGGAATGTTAAAAGTCATACACTACCATCATCCTATGCAGTTAAATTCCCTTGCTACGTGGTCACACTATATCTAGAGACACATGTTTAGTCTACAATAAATATATTTCCTATGCATCTGTTGAATCTTTATGTTATCATTTAAGAGGCCCTAAAAGACACTGTGGGGGTATGTATGCATAAGGGGGTAGCTCTCACTAAAAGCTTGTCTTCAAGGACTATTTTCTGACAATTTGACTAGGCTCAAGTTTGAAATAGGTTCAAACTCCACCATCCCCACATCGGGTGACTTATGGTCTAAATTATGGCCTGATTGGTGCTAACAACAATTGTTAGGCAACTTCCTAATGTTCTGAATGGGCCTTGGGGAATGTGGCCCAGAACTTATTTAGGGGTTGAATTCCTGGTATATTAAGGGGTAACAGGGAAAACCATAAAGGTGAAATGACCCACAATGATGAAGAGGAATCTACATGGAATTTGCATGTTTTCCCTTAATGTCAAATGACCAGGAAAAGAGTTCTTGTCAAGTTCTATGTTTCATTTGGGGGATCCTCAACTGGAAAAATCCAGAACTGGTTTTATATTTAGTTAGTGTTATGTATTGACTTGAATGTAAATACTGACATGCGAATCGCCTCATTGAAACTTAATGTTAAGCTTCATCCGGGGCTAGGATCCTAATGTAACCAATAGGAGCCCTAGCCCAGAGAGTGTCTACCAATCACGCTGTAAAGCGGGACCGCTTGTGATTGGGCATTATGTCTTCAACCTCATAGGTTGTTACTTGTACAGGGGGTGTGGCTAAACTAGCCGGGAATGTTTAAATATAGAGCAGCCAGTGCTTGTCCTTTGGCTCGAGTGGTTCGAATGATGGACCTGGCTGGCGATCGTAACTAAGCTGAAGAATAAACCGCAATTCTTGCTGAATCACTCTCCGACTCTTTGTTAAGCGCACGACTTAACAATTGGCGACGAGGATGGGATGCTAGTGCGGGTAGGCAGCCCCGCTAGAACGGACCCCATGTCGGACAACGAGGAGATCGCCGAGGCCGGCCAGCCACAGGTTCCACCCGCTCTGGTGGCTCCGCCTGTGCGCATAACGATGGCCGCGAGCAGCCAGAAGTTCGAATGCTTCGACCCGGCTACTGAAGACTGGGACTCTTACCTCACGAGGTTTGAGTTCCATCTGGAGGCGAATGACATCACGACGGAGGAGAAGAAGAGGGCGACTCTACTCAGCTCGTGTGGAAAGAGCGTTTTTGACATCGCCCGGTCACTGGTGGCACCAGACGACCTCAAATCCGTATCCTTTAAAAATGTGACAGACAAGCTGAAATCACATTTCTCTCCACAGCCGTCGGAAATCGCCTGCAGGCACGCTTTTTACAAGCGGGGTCAGAATGCCAACGAGACCATAGCTGAATACGTTGCAGCTCTTCGCAAGGCAGCACGGCCTTGCAACTTCGGGAATGTGGAGGAGGCCCTCCGTGATCGCCTCGTCTGTGGGCTGAGAGACGAGCGACTGCAGCAACGCCTATTCGCACGAACTACGTTGACGTGGGCCATCGCCTATGCTGAGGCTGTCGCCGCGGAAGCTGCTGACAGATCAACCAGAGAGGTGAGACAACGGGTCGCAACGGCTGATCAACGCGTCCACCAGCAGAGGGCTAACGACGCAAGCAGCGACTCCGATGATGACGTCTGCAAAGTGAAGGCGGGAACGTCCAAGCGGACCCAACGGAAACCTACCGAGGGCTCAGCATGCGTCGGCTGTGGCGGGAAACATCGGCGCGAGCGTTGCTGGGCGAGAGACCTCGACTGCCGGAAGTGCGGAAAGCGGGGGCATGTTGCCCGGGTATGCAGAGCAGCGAACAAGCCTTCGCCAGTTTCATCTCCCC
>NW_015159713.1:1426776-1463620 GCF_001447785.1 Gekko japonicus
CTGAGGAAGGGCAGACCCCTACTCTTGGACCCACTGCAAGGGATGGAAGCGTACCTGACCCACTCGAGAGTGAGTCAAGCAGTGTGCCTCCAATTCAGAAGTGCCCTGAACCTCCTCTGCCGCGGAGGTCTCAGAGAGTGCGCAGAGTGCCCACCTACTTAAGCGATTATGATTGTACATAGTGTTTTTGCTTAGGGGGGAGGGATTTGTTATGTATTGACTTGAATGTAAATACTGACATGCGAATCGCCTCATTGAAACTTAATGTTAAGCTTCATCCGGGGCTAGGATCCTAATGTAACCAATAGGAGCCCTAGCCCAGAGAGTGTCTACCAATCACGCTGTAAAGCGGGACCGCTTGTGATTGGGCATTATGTCTTCAACCTCATAGGTTGTTACTTGTACAGGGGGTGTGGCTAAACTAGCCGGGAATGTTTAAATATAGAGCAGCCAGTGCTTGTCCTTTGGCTCGAGTGGTTCGAATGATGGACCTGGCTGGCGATCGTAACTAAGCTGAAGAATAAACCGCAATTCTTGAAAGAGACCTGTGGCCTCTCTATCATGCTCTCTTTCTGTTCTTTTTCAGGTTATCCTCTACCTCCTCTTCAGAGTCTAAAGAATACTGAGGTAAACTCTCTGAGCCAGACTGCTCCAACTGAATGAGAAGTGGCCAGTTCATTTTATTGTCATATTGATTTTAGAAACTGGTGAGATGAGTATAATCTAGCATTGCAAAGAGTTAGCATTGTAGTAAGAAGAATCACCGATGCATTGAGGTAATATGTGTTAAAATTTATTGAGACTTCTGTTTTTAGGAGAATTTGTCCTCTGGGGTTGAGAGAAACTGGTGAGAATTTCTGTTTTGGGGGGAATTTATACTCTTGGGCTAAGAGGAACAGAGGAGAATTGATTTTTAGAAATTGGTTTGGGAGAAATGGGGGGGATTTATCCTCTTGGAATGAGGAATCTGTAATAAGAAGTTGACATGAAAGAATGAACCTTGGTGCCTTAAAATCTTCATTGGTACATAGCAGCAATAAAGTTGTTAAATATGTGGATTGCATCTGGTTCCTTTCACATGAGATTTTGTTTCTTTTCCACTATGGTTCAAAGATCCTTTGTAATTAAAAGTTAGACTGGGAGCTAACTGGTTAACAGGACCAACCACACACAAAAATCATACTGTGGAGGCTTCATGTCACTGAAAGCTGAAATGTTCATCTGAGTCTGTCCTAAGAAGTTAGCCTAAACAAATTGTGACATCATTTCTCTTGAATATTAAGTTAAAGATGTTATTCCAGGAATTATATTATAAGTATCCATTAACTCACCATTTTACCTTTGCAGCTCTCTAGGGAGTGTCTATAATTTTCTTATAAATACATGAGCTGTGTGATTCAGAAATATATGTAGCACCATAGAATTCCCAGAAGGATCATCCTGAAATCTTGTTATAAGGAAGCAAAAAAAAAAAAGTTTTGACTCCTCAGTAAAATATCAAAACACTCTGACCCTGGACTCTTTTTTCATAAGTTTTTTTTTTAATTGAGGGGCTCAGATATGATTGCCAAAGAAAATAAAGTTTAATAACTAAAGGCACCTGAAAATAACTCTGTGGAGAAACACCCTCCACATAAGAAGCTGCCCCAATGTTTCAATTACTTTGATTGCTCCCTGACCATGGACAGGAGCCCTGCTGCAGAATGACACCTGGAAGAAGAGAAGAGAGATATAGCAGACATCAAGCTCCCAACACAGAGCAAGCAAGCTCTTAGTTATGCTAATGGCCTATGTGGCAGAATAGTTCTGCTCTGGCCTGCAGACCCTGTTCCACCCTGTCCTCCTGGGTTTTGCCAAAACCTGGAGAGGCTTTTCTCTCTCTCTGTGCAACCACTGCCACCACCTGACCATTGTAGGAATTGCGCACTCAGGGGGTCAGGACTCCCAGTTTCCCTTCCAGGTTCTGAGGCCTTGCCTCTGTGTCTCCCACTACCCAATGCCTGGTTACCATGGGGACAGCTTACTGCCTTGTGTACCACTGGGGGAGTAGCCACTTACCAACTGACTGCCCTCCCTTTCCTCCTGGTGCTCCTTTTAAAATAGCGTGTCTGAGACAGTGGAGGTCTATGTGGCAGAGAGAACCACTACTAGGATCAACGGATATAAACCAGTTATTAAAAAGAAAATGTTCATAAGCATAATTTTAGCACAGCACCAGATTGAGCAAAGGATTCACAAGAAAAGAGTAAAGCACAGTTCCTCTGTCCCTCCCTCTATACATGCCCTTCTTCTTGTTGTTGTTGTGTCACACAGTCGAGTCAAACTCTTCGCGACCCCACAGACCACATCATGCCAGGCCCTCTTGTCTTCCGTCGTGCTCCAGAGTTTGCTTAATTTCATGTTCGTTGCATCAATAACACTGTCTAACCATCTCATCCTTTGCCGTCCCCGTCTTCTTTGACCTTCAGTCTTTCCCAACATCAAGGACTTCTCCAGTGAGTGCTCCCTTCTCATTTGGTGGCCAAAGTATTTGAGCTTCATCTTCAGTATCTGGCCTTCCAGGGAACAGTCAGGGTTGATTTCTTTTTGGATTGACTGATTTGATCTTCTTGCAGTCCCGAGGACTCTCAAGAGTCTTCTCCAGCACCATAATTCAAAAGAATCTATTATTCGGCGCTTGGCCTTCCTTATAGTCCAACTCTCACAGCCATACATGACTACTGGAATACCATTGCTTTGACCATACGGACTTTTGTTGGCAGGGTGATGTCTCTACTTTTTATTATGCTGTCAAGGTTTGCCATCGCTTTCCTCCCAAGCAGCAGGCGTCTTTTAATTTCATGGCTGCAGTCACCGTCTGCAGTGATCTTGGATCCCAGGAACGTGAAGTCTGTCACTACTTCCACGACTTCCCCTTCTATTTGCCAAGGAGTGATGGGGCCGGATGCCATGATCTTAGTTTTTTTGATGTTGAGCTTCAAGCCCACTTTTGCGCTCTCCTCTTTTACTCTGAGCAAGAGGCTCTTTAGATCCTCTTCACTTTCAGCCATTAGAGTGGTATCATCTGCATATCTGAGGTTGTTGATCTTTTCCCCAGCAATCTTAATTCCCACTTGTGATTCATCCAGGCCAGCATTTCGCATGATGTACTCTGCATATATATTAAATAAGCAAGGCGACAATATACATCCTTGTCGTACTCCTTTTCCTATGCTAAACCAATCAGTTGTTCCATATCCAGTTCTAACTGTTGCTTCTTGGCCCTTATACAGGTTTCTCAAGAGACATGTGAGGTGGTCTGGTACTCCTAAGGCGATTTGCCTTAACTACACAGTAAAAGATACATATTTACCAAGTTCAGGAACATCCAAACAGTCCAAGGGATTTTGAAGGGAAAATCCATCTTTGCTCAACCATGTGGTCCAATTCACAAAGCAGTTCTTTGTCCCTCACGAGACGACATTTCTAGGTGCCATAAAACAAGCAGAAAGAACCGGAGCAGAGAGCAAGAGCAAGAGAGCTCATTCCCATCGAGATCAATCAATTAAACCCCAATCTAGTCATGATTAGCTGGGGCCATCCAGCCAACCACGAGTGGACAGGGGTGTGCCCAATTGTTGGTTGTCATAGCTGCGTGTGGGGATAGGCTAGAAGTTTGGGAACTCCTCCTGTAGTCAGGTGACCCAGCTTCCAGCTTCTCCATTGCCTATGTGACATTTTGCTTGTCAGGTCTGCTCTTCCACTTAGAGGTGTGAAAGAATGTGTGGTTATATGGCATGGCTATTGAGGCCATTTGGCCTCACCATTTGGCTTGCAACAGGAAACAAGACACAGCATGTTATCAAAAGACATCACAGGAGAAGGCATGAGACTTTTAGAAATCAATATTTCTATACAGGCTCTTTAGGTCCTCTTCACTTTCTGCCATTAGAGTGGTATCGTCTGCATATCTGAGGTTGTTGATGTTTTTCCCAGCAATCTTAATTCCCGTTTCTGAATCATCTATGCTGGCATTTCACATGATGTACTCTGCATATAAATTAAATAAGCAAGGGGACAATATACATTGTACTCATTTTCCTACGCTAAATCAATCAGTTATTCCATATCCGGTTCTAACTGTCGTTTCTTGACCCTTATACAGGTTTCTCAAGAGACATGTGAGGTGGTCTGGTACCACTGCTACATGCCCTATCAGATGTTAAATATAAAGCAGACTCCTTATCTTAGAAAGTTACCAGATGTTCTACACGGTTTACATTACCTCAAAGCATTTTTCAGGTGTGCAGGCAAAAGAGACCTTCCTCTTTGTTCTCAGGACTTTTATCATCCCTTTTTCCCCTACCCACAAGACAGGTTGGGTCAAAGAAGCGTTTCCTGAAGTCTCCAGAAGTTTCTTCCTGAAGTTCTTCTAGTATTTAATACCTCCAAATCTCTGTTCCCTGCCAGGGGGAGCTTTATCATCTCATTGTCTATTGCTAGACCTATCTGCATTTCTAAAAAGGGTTGCCAAGGCTTCAGGCTGGAAAGCAACTGAACTGTGTTTCCCCCTCCTGCCTGTTCTCTGCCCAGAGAGAAAAACGATTTTAAAAACTGCTGGTGAAGGTTTTACTTAGTTGAGACCTCCACTCCAAAATGCATTTTTCACAGCCTACTGCCCATCCCCTGATTGTAAGGACCAAACTAGATGTTATGGTGACTAAGAGCCAACCCATGGCCACCAATACCATGTTAGAGGAGAATTTAGCTATTTTAAAATTACCATGAGTGCCCAATCCTGATTGCCCGTTGCTGCTGTACTTTGAGCCCAGTCTGGTTCACCCCCACACCTTTTCAAGTCAAAACAGCTATGGGGTTTAATCAGGATTGGGCCCTTGGAGTAATTTTTAAATGATTAATGTCTTCTCTCATTGACAGTCCAACCCATGACTGCTGTAATGTCTAGTTTGGTCCTAGGTCACACCTGAAGTCAAAAGCTGGGGAAACTAAAGTGACAGAAAGGAACCTCTTCCTTTGGACTGGAAAGCCATTCTCAAAGGGGCAGAGAGAAAGAGATAGGCAGGGCCTCTGTTGAAGGATAGGCAGGGCCTCTGAAAGGCAAAGCAAATACAGAGCATCATACCTAACACTTGGCCTGGCAGGAGATTAGTCCTAAGAATCACTTGTGACATTTGATCATTATTCAGGTTGTAAGTAGCATCTTAAGGGAGTGAGAGAGAAGGGGCACATCACCAAGAGGAGACTTGGTGTGGCGGCAGAATTCTTCTGACCTCCTAAGGGGCCAATCAGAAGGAACAGGTAAGGGATTACAAGCCCCGTTTCCATACAGGCTACAAACTGCCTTAAATTAACATGTGGAAGTTTTTTCCTCTCGTTTCCCAAGGAATGTTGTTTCCCTCTTTTTTTAAAAAAAATCTATTACATTGCATTGAAGCAGCCCTTGTGTTCATTATGGTATAAAGGGCACATTCTAGGGTCTGGTAACCCATTGTTTAGCTCTGCACTGATCAGTGTTCCACTGATTCCCCCCTATTGCAACACACCAGCAATTACTGGTCTGTAATTTTCTTCCATCTTCATGGCCAATGGTACATCCCTCCTCTTTATGGAATTCTTCACCAAAAATATGGAAAGTTGACTTTTCACTCGCCCTAGAGGCAATCGCTAAATTACCACTCCTCCCTCTTTTGCCTATAATTATCTTGTTTTCAACTCATTCCTTACAATCTGTGACAATTTTTAACCCTGTCTCTGCCAAAAAGGAAATGTGGTGAAATTACCATATTGTTGCCCTGCAAGGAGCTTATATCGCTCTTATGGACTTACTAGGAAAAAGGCCCATTGAGGAAATAAATACAACGGCCTCTAGAAAGAGGTTCTGGGTGGGTGCCCCGGCCTTGGACACTCAGTGTCAGTTTGCTGTGGCGACCTCAGCAGGGTATAATGACACTGAGTCCACCATTTTCTCCAGAGGAACTGATCTTTGCTACCTAAAGAACAGTTGTAATTTGGAGTGATTTCCAGCCCTCACCTGGAGATTGGCAATGATGGTTCCCCAGAAGGGAATAGTTGGTTTGGAGGGTGGAGTCTATGGTTTTGTACCTGTCTGAGGTCCCACACCTCCTGAAACCTCACCCTCTCCAGGCTCCATCCCTCACATCTCCAGGAATTTCCCACCTGGAGTTGGCAACCCTATCTCCTTCCCAGCCAATCATCAACCTACCTTTATTTCCCCCTCACTCTTCAGCTTTCCATTCCCCCACACACACACCTGCAGCCTCTCCCGTGCTCTGAAGCCCTGACTGCTCCGTCACATTGGCTGTCATACGGGGGCCACCTCAGCAGCATATAAGGATACAGAGCCCACCATTTTCTCCTGGGGAACTGATCTCTGCCATCTGGAAAGCAGATTCTGAGTGATCTCCAGCCCTCACCTGGAGATTGGACACATTTTACCTCAGAACAGAAAACTGTTTAGAATGTTAGAGGCAAAAGCCAATCAAGTCGCATATGCAAACGACCTCTGTGTTCCGAGGCAAAGACCAATGAGGCTGCTTATGTAAATAACCTCTGTGTTCTGACTGGCTATGGGGGGGAAGAGGAACAGCAAAATGTTTAGAATGTTGGAGGCAGGACTCAGGCAAAGCAGCCAGTGGATAGGGAGACCCTCTGAATGACAGATCAGAGAGCGAACTGATTTTGGAGCGTGTGGAATGTTCTAGAGAAGTGCCACCACCATTTGGCTTTTATTTATAAGGGAGTTGAGCCATAACCAATAGCTGGACTGTTCAATGAGTGTGAAAGAGAAATGGACTATAGGGTGACCACAAGCTGTTGCCAACTGCCTGGACTGTGAACACGCGCCCATGTGAGGGAAACTGCCTCCTGAGATGATGTGTCAGACCAAGGATGGCTCCATGGGTTACCTGCCACCTCACCTGCAATGCAGCAGAGATGAGCCAAGCACCCTCACCACAGACTGCACACAGAAGCCAGTACAAGCATGCTGTAGAGGGACGCCATGCCATGTGAGAAGACCGGAGAATCTGTGCAGAGACTCCATGGACAGAAACCTCTGCTAGCACACAGGCACACCTTCCTCCCCCACCACCTTCACCAGATACTGCACATATGCTGCCTAGGAGGACAAAAGACCTGCATTTGCATAAAGGGATTAGCCAACTGACTCATTGGCACGAGCAATCATCGAACCATCAACATTAACGATCCTGAAGACTGATGCTACTGTCCTCTAAGGGTGCCATTGTCTGTAGTAATTAATTCAATATTGCCCAACCATTAAGCCCCACCACCCTCATGCAACTAGTTTTTGCCAAGCAACTTCCTGGGGACTGAGGATGTGACAGGGGAAGTGGCCAGTGTAGCCCACCCCCAAGTCCAGATAGTGTATAAAAAGAGCAGGACCAGCCATGCTCTCTCTCTCTCTCTTTTCCTCTATACCTAACCTTGCCCTATCTCGTTGACTCTCGGTGTAGCGCTGCCCAGAGTCTCTCCACGTGTTTTGCCGGTTCAGAATATGACCCATTTCCCTTATAGCCTCCCCCCACCCTTTTCATTGTGGATCACTTTGCCTCTTCAGGACAGGTACACTATCACCCACCAACGATTTTCCTGCTAATGCGAATGTCACTATCCCTTTCTGTCTAAGTTTCCTAGGTCTGAATAATTGTGTGCATGATTGTGCTTTTATTGTATGCTTGATAATATCCCTTAGTAAAGAATCCATTTCTTAAGACTTGGTTTCTGTGTTTATTTGTGGGTTACTGGAAAAGGCGGGACTTCTGTATAGATAGGCTTTGCTCCCTTAGACGCCAATTGCACATTAATAACTATAATTCCCCATCTTTATTAATAACCAAAAGCAATTTGGCTAACAATATCACATTACCACATGTTAATACCACAACATGTGGTACAATTACATTTTAATTTTATCATTAGTCATACCTTTTTTGGTGTCCTTTTTGAAATAGAGTTTTTAACCTGGGAAATTTCAGGCCCTACACATTGCAGAAGTGGGGCAAAATGTAGACATAAGAACATAAGTAAAGCCAGCTGGATCAGACTAGTAGTCCATTTAGTCCAGAATATTGTTTCATACCGGAGCCAAGCAGTTCTCCCAGAGGGCCAAACAAACAGGGTAGTGAGTAGGGATGGGCATGAACCAAACCATGAAACAAAATTCATCACAAGTTCATGGTTCACAAACCAAAGTTTGTGAGAGGTCTACCGTCATGAATTTCCATGAATTTTTAAAGCACTGTGTGGCTTTAAAGGTAAAGGTAAAAGTTCCCTTGCTCAAAAGCCAGTCGAGTGTGGCTTTAAGTCCCTTTAAACCTCTGCTTTCTGTTCCCTATGAAAGCTACAAACACAGCTGAGCAGCAGGGGCCACTCAGCTGTTTTTCAGACTTTCTGCAAACTTTCTGCAAACTGCAGTCCCTTTCAACAGGGTTTGTGGGACCACAAACCTGTTCGGTTTGTGGATGTACCTCCCAGTTCAATTTGGCTTGTGGTTCAGTTTGTGGTTTAGCCATGAACCATGAACAAAACAAACTGCATTTTTCTGGTTCGTGCCCATCCCTAGTAGAGAGGCTAAGGCCTTCCCCAATGCTGCCTCCTAGCACTGGTATTCAGAGCTTTGCTGCCTCTGCATATGGAGGTTTCCTTTTAGCCACCATGGCTAGAAGCCATTGATGGGCCTCCATGAATCTATCTAATCCCTTTTAAAGGAAAGGTTTCACAAATATTATCATAAGTATTTGGAATATAATTTGTTTTAATTAAAAAATGCAGAGGTGGAAAACAGCTCAATAATATGGTCATAATAGCCCCTAACTACCATATACCAGAATATTTCAAAACAGTGATGACAAACAAAAGTAGAATATGTAATATTTCCCTATAAAAAGTTATCCACATCCATTCTCAGTTTCTAAATGTATGCTGCCGTTACTGGCTGCTTCCAGAAATCTTTTTTCTTTAACACTCATTAAAGAACACTGATGGGCAAACTAGACACAATAATGGTATGAATGTGTATTTACTTATTTGTCCACCTGCTCACACGAAAGGAGGATGGAATCCATGCTGGCTGAAAATGGAGCACATAGTTAAACTCTGTTGCTCCTCTTCTTTATGTCACTGTGCACCATTGTTTTATGAAATTTTCTCCCAGCCAGTCCTGTTCACTTCCACCATCAGAGCCAGGATAAAAGAAAAATGCTTCAAATAATAAAGCACAGCGAAGGAAGACAGAAGGGGGCAGGATTTATCACTTTCATGCTCTATGTTCATTACAAAAAAAATGGACAGCACTACTTGACACACAAATGGAAGGTCAGATAGCGTGTCCATCACTTTTCTTTGGACCTGGAAGAAAGAACAATATCAAGTGTGCTCAAGCACAGCAGTCATCTTCATGCAGCTCACAGCAGACAAGCAAAAATATCATCACAGAAGGTATAGATGAACATTCTGAATACATTTTCTACATATTATAGATTGTACAAGACGGGGACCCGCGATACTCGCGGGGGGGGAGAAGAGCTCCGTCTCCTCCATTCCCCCCCCCCGCTCAATGTCCCGAGGAGGCGGCAGCAGCGGCGAGGCCGGTCCTCCCCCTGCCCGCCTGGCTCCGAGGCGGCGGCGGAGAGGCCGGTCCTTCCCCCCCTTTGCCGGGCTCGGCGGCAGAAGCGGCGAGGCCGGTCCTCCGCCCGCCCGCCCACCTGGCCGGCTGGCTCCGAGGAGGAGGCAGTGGCGCGGCGGCGAGGTCAGCTACAGAGCGTTCCGTGCGCATGCGCACGGAACGCTCTTGCACTTTCGGGGGGATTTAAACATCCCCCCGAATCCCCCCCCTCACCATCTCCAAGGCACCTCGCACTCTCTCTCCCCCCACCCCCCGGCTCCAGCGGTGGTGGCGGTGATGTTCCAGAGCATCCCCTGCGCAGGTGCAGGAGACGCTCTTGCACTTTCGGGGGGATTTAAACATCCCCCCGAAATTTTTTTCAACTTTTTTTATTTTTGTGCACACGTGGGGACTGGCCCACGTGTGCACAAACCTTCCCCGGCCCCCCAGCTGACCCCGGAGTGCTGATTTAGCGATCCGCACTCCGGGGGCAACTTCGCTATTAGATATATAGATTTCAGACTTGGATTCAGATATTTCCACTACAGTCCTAAACAAGAATACACCAATCCATTGTCCACTAGACTTAAATGGCTGTAGCTCTGCTTTGTTCATCAAACACTGACTTCTAAGGTTAGCTAGCATGCTTGTTTGTGCATGTGTGCACAGTAAGATACTTTCTGGGAGTTGTAAGGAGTAGGAACATTCTCATTTGATATCAGGATGTTCTTCAGCAGCAGATCACTTAGGGGTAGGCAGCATCCATTTCTTTGAAGGTCATACATTCAGTTTGGCAGTTTCCAAGTCTGTAGAATTCTCTCAGGATGGATGCTAAAAATAGCAGTCTGAGCAGAATCACAGCATTTAGCAGCACTCAACCTGGAGCAGGAACCAGGGATCTTGGGACCCTGGAAGGTAGAACTTTGGTGGCCCCACTGGTGGACCTCCTGGTGGCACTGGCATTTCTGGCCACTGTGTGACACAGAGTGTTGGGCTGGATGGGCCTTTGGCCTGATCCAACATTGGCATCTCTTATGTTCTTATGTTCTTATGCTCACACTGTCCTGAATTTTGCTGTTATGAATTGATGCCAACCATGTTTTGAGGAAGCAGTAGTTCTGCAGATTATCGATAGTATGGTGGGCATCAGAGCCTGTAATACTTTACCATTGAAAGCAACTCAATTTCACCATGCAGAATGGAAAATAAGCTGTCTATTTCTACTCTTTAGGAGCCAAGAATTGTTAAGCATTCTAACTTCTTTACAGTTTATAGCCTAAAAATATCCTAATATGATGTGCAAGCAGTATATTATGAAAAATCATTTAGGAACATACTGAGGCACTAGTGAATGGAAGAGAAAGAGAAAGGATTTTCTCGTCCACAAATGAATTGAGAAGTCTTGACCAGCTTACTTAATGAGAACAGAGTAATTCAACTCCATAGCATTCAGTTCTCTGGGATTCTGATTGACTTTCTGTGCAACCCAGTTCTTGATCTGCTACAATAATGGACTGTCACAAGCTAAGCATCAAATGTTGTAATCAGCATGTCAAATGTTTCTAGGGATTCCCCTCACAAGCTATAGTGCCACAAGGACACACTCTGCCCTTGTACACCAATATATTGTACCACGTAAGTCAAGATTATTGAGATCAAATACATTCCCTACTCAATTTCTCCACTAAACCATATCCAGGTTTATTCCAAATTCTAATCTGTATGCAAAGGTCCCCTTAGTATGTGCAACAGATACCCTGCCCATTAGACAGCCAAATCATAAACTTCAATATCTTCTCAATCCTTGGACATTTACCACAGCTGTTGCAAAAACCTATTCCAGTTCCACAGGAAACCCACAGAACTGGCAAGTTTTGCTTAACAACAGGTTTTCCCAAACAAAGACCCATGGTACCTCAAGAATGGTTGGCCAAAATAGAGGCATCATACATTTTGGAGAGAGGAAAAACAATTGTGGTTCTTTATAAACTAGCTCTTTTGTCGATCAGTAGCAGTTCCACCAAACATACAACTAACCAATGAACAATTTAAAAAAAACTTTCCAAAATAAACTTTAAGTACAACAAAGCTGCTTAAACAGAAAAAACCTTGAAAACATTTTAAAGGTAACCTATTGTGAAGCAATTTCCTAATGTAAAAGTGTTGTATACGTTCTTTAGAAAGAGTTTCTGACACAGCAATCTTGGGGGGGGCCCTGAAAGCGCTCCAGCTCCCCATCCTACAAAAACTTCCACCAGGACCTCATACAGCTCAGTAGGTAGGGCACAAGGCACAGGACTCTGTCTTGGAACTCCCTGTAGTACAGACTTAGACCAAGGGGCGAGGCACTTTGGTGGTAGAAGACACAGAGAGAGGGCATTTAGCACTACAGGATGAGCACTTTGCACTGACACCCAAGGAGGAGAGCGAAGTCTGTGGCTGAACTCTCCCATTTCAGAATCCTAACAGTTACCCCACCTTCAGAGGTGCACCCTAACAGGTACCCCACCTTCAGAGGTGCACCCTAACAGGTACCCCACCTTCAGAACCCTAACAGGTACCCCACCCACAGGAGCACCCACCCACTGACAGGTAAGCATGGGCAACCATCCCAAACCTGCTCCCCCACTCCCCTTGTTTCAGGCTGGGTGCCATGACAGCATCTCCTGCACTCAAGCCCAGCATCAACTTCAGGCATGGGGTGGCACAAGCCATGGCCATGCAGAGCCATGGCCCCTGACATGCCATGGGAAAACTTCCCTGGAAAGTTATCCATGAGATGGTGGGGGGGGTCTGTCATTTGCCTGGTTACCACCCTCGCCGGAGTACAGGGTGTGTCTGTGGTGGTGGGAAGTCTGGTAGCTGCTCCGCTGCTTGTGGTGAACCAGCTTGGCAAGTGTCCCTTTAAATCACTCCCTTGTTGAATCACAGCCTTGAGTTGAAGCTGCAGCAGTGGATGGATTGCAAACAATCCAGGAACACTTCAACACAGGACAGGTGAGTGTGAGTTGGCTGGTTCCATCATGTGCTTCAAGGGGTGTTCGTGGCATCCCCCCCCCCATGGGCACACCCTCCTGTCAGGACAAGACATCCTATCAGGACCAGACATCCATAACTGAAGCTGGCATGGCACTTGTGCCAAGTTGTTATAGCTCTGTTTTACTGTCTTGCAGGAAATTCAACAGAGAGGCTTGTGGATGTGGCCAGTCCTGCCCCCACCTCTACTCAGTCCACTGTTCCAGCTCTCCTCTTGAAGTGGAGCTTCGCACCTGGCAAGCCCTTCAAACGTCTACCTACAATGCCATCCCAGAGAGGAAGTGGACAGAATTGTCACCCCTTGCCATAGATTCCAGTGCAATGACGTCTATGTTGTACCACAACTGTGTCACTGCTGCTTGGTTTTTGCTACATGGCAGGAGCTCCACACCCCTCCCTGCCCCACTCCCTCTCCACCTCATCTGCCATTCCCCCTGTGGGCTTCCCAAAGGAATGTCTAAGAGGGAGGGCTTGCTCACCTCACAGGCTGCTGTGTGAAGGGGAGGGGCCAGAGGGTGGTCTGGGTGAATAAATTGGCTTGGTGTAGTGGTTAAGTGCACAGACTCTAATCTGGGAGAACCGGGTTTGATTCCCCACTCCTCCACTTGTACCTGCTGGATGACCTTGGGCAAGCCATAGTTCTGGCACAGCTGTTCTTGAAAAGAGCAGTTTCTGTCAGAGCTCTCTCAGCCCCACATACCTCACAGGGTGTCTGTTGTGGGGAGGGGAAGGGAAAGGAGTTTGTAAGGCACTCTGAGACTCCTTCGGGTAGTGAAGGGTGTGGTAAGAATTTTCAGAAATATACAAGGTTTGGGTTTAAAATGAACCAAATAAGTTTAAGAAATCCATATACATATCTGTCTCTGCCCTGGCTAAAAAAAAAAAAAAGCAGGCTTGACCTTTCTTTCACTGAAGATGTAACACATTCAATTCCCAGGGAAACTCCACAGATGTGAAACTTGCCAATACCCCCAATTTCCTAGACAATAAAATGTGTGGCCATTTGGCCAGCTGGCAAGACAAGCTAACTTCCTGAAATACAGAGAGTTCACACACACACCCTGCTTTCATCTCTCTGATAACATCAAAGGACAGTTTATTTCCCATATTGGGGAACACCTGGAAGAAACTATGACACTGTATTGATCCTGTAAATTGTGAACTTTTGTTGTGTGAGACCAAGGAAGGGAAACAAATTTCCTGCAAGACAATTTCAACTTCTAAGTGTTAAATTACAACTGTAATCCAGTTATTGAGGGACCCCTTTGATCTTTGGTATAAATATTGGTCAGTTACAACAGACCCTTGCTGACTCCTGTTAGGAGTCATTCAGAGAGGCCTCTCGTCCGCGCATGCATGGGGTGGGGGAAACTTTGCTCCATGTTTATTTTTCTGTGTATTCTATCAATGTTTAGGAAATAGGATTCTACTGTGTGGCAGGCTGGCATAGCGTCTTGCGGTCATCTTGCCAGACGAATCTCTGAATGTTTTTCTATAATAAAGATAAGTTTTATTTTAAGAAGAGACCTTAGTGATTTCCAAGCTTGCACCTCTGCCTTTGGTAAGGGGCAACACTCAGGAGACACACACGAACTGAGGGGGGAAAATGTGGGTGACATGGGTAAACACGTTTTCACAAACACGTGTAGCCATCCACATTTTTCTGCCAACAAAGGGCGGGGTATAAATCCATCTTCTTCTTCTTCTTCTTCTTCTTCTTCTTCTTCTTCCTCTTCCTCTTCTTCTTCTTATCGTGGTGGCTAGAGCATGAGGCTGGACCTGGGAGGTCCAGATCCCATTCCTGACTTGCTCCATGGAAGCAAGGTGGGTGGCTTTGGGCCAGATGCACACCCTCAGCCTAACCAACCTCACAGGGTTGCTGTGAGCATGAAACAGAGGAGAGAGGGATGATGTAAACCACTTGGGGGAGACTGAGTGAACAAATAAGATCCATTACTGTCTGACTGCTTGGCGGGGGGGGGGGACTTCTATCCTCAGGTTACACCTTGGGATCCCCGGAGTCAGTGGTGGTGGGTAGCCAATGCAGCAGCCAGACTCAATGTTTTTGGTGGGGGGTGGAGCTAGAGAGGTTGCCCATCGGACATAGTGGCATGCAGAAATGAGACATGGCTTGCATGGTTTCCATCACAATCCATCACATCTACATCACTACACATGGGAGTCATGATGAATGCTGAATGAATTTGGAGGAACAGTCTCTGGGCACTGCTTGTCCTGGAACAGGAATGACGGCACCCAGAGTGGAATGACGGTCATTCCAGTCCAAGACCATCTCTGCTCCATCAAGGCAGGAATTGGAGAATCTGAGGGAGGTGATGCATGTCCCCACATCTGAGGCCACCCCAGTGGCCCCCTCTGCCACTGGCAGGGGTGGTGCTGGAGTGCCTTCAACAACAGACCACTTAAACCCCTTCCCCACCATTGAATCCCTTCCCGGCTGACTGGAGTTGGTCCCTTTAAGTGAATGGAGGGTGTGCTCCTGTTCTCCTGTGGCCCGTCCCCTTCACCCCCTGCCTGTGATGGACACTGGACTCTACCCCCATGCCACATGGTGCCTGATTGGTTCTGGCAGACCTGTCCATCATAGTGCCAATGCCTCCACACAACACCTCCACTGCCCACCACGGCACAGTTGCTATAGACGCCACCCAGCTTACCAACAGAAAACACTGCAAATGCACCAACTTTGTCAGCTGGCCACTGCATAAATTACGCACTTAGGGAATGGACTAGCACTGCCCTAGTCACATGGCAGCCAGCCATTGCAGCACAAGCATGGTTCAGGATTGCTCTGTGGGTTACCTAGTTGAAAATAAAATCTGTATAATTAGACTAGGAGTAAGGTTCGTTATGGGAAGAAATACAACGAGTTCTAGAAGGAAGCTCCAGGTGAGTGTCCCAGCTGTGGCTGGTGGGGCAGCAGAGGGAAGGGGAAAATAGAGGGAGGCAAGCCATGTTTATTTCCTTCTGCTTAGCTATAAGGCAGGGCCGTCTCAAGTCATTTTGCTACCCCAAGTGGGTAGTATGGGAGGACAGCCTAAAAGTAACATGTATGGTTCCCTCCACCCCTGACTTATGTTGATTTCGGGTTATGCAGTGGCAGCTGGTAGAAAAGCACCTCCTCCTATGTCTTGTCTTCTGGGTTCCAAGGGTCTGGAAAGCAGTTCCATAGCCAGTTACAGGGTTACCAACTCTGGGTTGGGAAATACCTGTAGATTTGAGGGGTAGAGCCTGGGGAGGGCAGGGTTTGGGGTGCGGAGTGACCTCAGCCGGGTATAATGCCATAGGGTCCATTGCCCAAAGCAGCCATTTTATCCAGGAGAACTGATCTTGGAAATCTCCAGGTGCTGCCTGGAGGCTGGCAATACTAAGGGGAGGGCCAGACCTGTAGATTTCAGGGGTAGAGCCTGGGGAGGGCAGGGTTTGAGGTGCAAAGGGACCTCAGCAGGGTATAATGCCATAGAGTCCATTGCCAAAGAAGCCATTGTAATAGCTGGGAAATTTTATTTAGGGGAAATGATGTGCTGTGGCTGGGGAAGATGGTAATTTCTGGGAGATCTCCAGGCCCCACAGGGAGATTGGCAACTCTAGTGACCATTTAAGGGAAGATTGGGATATGTATTTTGGCAACTCCAGTGACCGTTTAAGGGAAGATTGGGATATGTATTTTACCTCAGGACACATTCAATGACGCCCAACAACAACAGCAAACTGTTTAGAATGTTAGAGGCAAAGGCCAATCAGGACACATATGCACATGACCTCTGTGTTCCAACTGGCTATTGAGGGGAGAGGAACAGCAAACTGTTTAGAATATTGGAGGCGAGACTCAGGCAACGCAGCCAGTGGATAGGGACAGCTTCTGAGTGACATATCATGGAGCTAACTGACTGGAGCATGTGAAATGTTCACAAAGTGTCACCCCAAAACACAATTATATATAAGGAGAGATACAAAGGGTATAATTACACTTCAGCAAATTGATCTCAGATTACTCAGTGAAGGGAAATCCTAGGGCTAATTTTTGATGGTTAAAAAATAGTAACCATAGGACAAACTGACAGGAAGGTAGACTGAAGGCCGTACAGTTCCCTCTGAAATATTTTTTAATTTTATTTAATTTTAATTTATTTTAATTCTTTAAGATTTCATTTGATTTTCCGCACTTATTTTTAAATTGTGTTAACCATCTTGAGGGCTTTAAAAGCGGGATTGTGAAGGTGAAAAATAACATTAAACAAATTTGTAAATGTGTTTTGCATTTTGGGCAGATTTTTAAAGTGGAAGCATTTATTTATTTATTTATCGATTTATTTATTTATTTATTACAGTTATACCCCACCCTCCCAGCCATGGCCAGCTCAGGGCAGCTTACAACAGGATAAAACAACAATAAATAGTATAATAATAATAATAATAATAATAATAATAATAATAATAATAATAATAATAATAATAATAATAATAATAATAATAATGAAACCATGTAACAATTAGGGGGTTTAGACATGAAAACTGCTGAAACATAACTGTCTTCCAGTATATGCATAGTATTTTTGCTGCAGAGTTTAAAATCAAGCTTATGTTCTCAGGGAGCAGCTACAGACAGAGCACACTAGAAAAAGATCCAGTTTGTGTGCCTATGTTCTTCTGGATTATAGACAAGGTGCAGTTTTGCTTCATTTTCAGTACATGGCTGCTTAAATACTTTGGGGGAAAACATTATATACACTTGGCTCCCAGACTTTTCTTTTTTACCTTCCACCGCAGTGCACAATTTGGTTGGTTTGTTCTTCATTAGGCACCTTGGTCTTCTGCCACACTATTATATCTGTTTATCTTTGCTATCCATGACACTTTATGTCCTGATTCAGATGGGTAACTGTGTTGGTCTGAAGCAGCAAAACAAAGTTTAATTCCAGTGGCACTTTTAAGACCAACAAAGTTTTATTCAAGGTATAAGCTTTCGTGTGCTTCCACATGGAAGAAGTGTGCTTGCCCACAAAAGCTTATACCTTGAATAAAACTTTGTTGGTCTTAAAGGTACCACTGGAGTCAAACTTTGTTCTACTTTATGGCCTGGAGTACATGGAATCAATGGGAAGCTGACGTATCAGGGCTCTTGTCTTCTGAAGGAGTAAGATTTGATGACATCCCGGTTCTTCCAGCACTGTGATTCCATGACATGTTTTCATACAAGAAACTATTCAAGAGCCATAAACTTGTTAAATTTATAGAACTTAGGATAGGAATCTTGAAAAATAAGTTGAAGGAACCAGGATTTGCTACATGTAGGAACATATCCAGCACCTTGATCTTATTCAGACTTGGTCCTAAATAAATCTAAAGCCAGTGCTTGGATTTATGGACTGCCACATTTCAATGACTCTTTTTGAAGCTACCTGGAAGATTATCAGACTCCTTTTTGAATGCCAAACAACAAATGAGAATCCTCTTAATACAATGTTGGTAATTGCTGTTCTCCCATATATGATGGTATTTATTTTATTGCATAATAGCATAGTCAGCCTGTAGCCTTGCTTGAAATGCAGTGTCTTTGGTCTACTGAGATTTCATATTCCTAGGCCATTTATCTTGTAATATTTTCAGCTTCTGCAGCATTCTCTTAGGAGACTGAATACTGCCATGCTTGCATTTCTCACTTCAGAATTTGAGCATCCAGCATTCTAGGACACACAGACATTTCCTGGCACTGGATCAGGAACTGCGTGCTCAGCACTGAATAGATAATCAATGTTCTCATTTTTTATGAAGCTGCTCATTTCCCCTATAGATATCTGGATGTGTCTGTAACCGTTCGTTGGTTCTGTGGGGCAGAACTTGGAATGAATCTTGTAATAATTCAAAGAGAATAAAACATTTTTACTTTTCACTTAGCATCATATCATTGTGGGCTTCCGGTCTGTGGATCAGCAATGGCGGTCGTTCTCCCCAGACCTCGGGGGAGTGACCCGCACACCAGTGGTATGGAGGGGTGCTACCTCAATTAGCACTCACATGGAGGCTTTGCAATAGGCTCCAGGCCAGAGGGCTTTTGAGGGGCAGCCTCTTCGACAGCTCAATGCCGGAGAATTGAGGTTTCCCTCTGCCCTGATGGTCCTGCCACTGTGTGGCCCTCGGGCACAAGCTGATTCGACTGGGACAAGCGCTGGAGATTGAGGGGAATATCGATTATTGTGAGCGAGGTCAGAGAAATGACCAACAATGAACTTGAGTTCAAAATAAGCGGAATAATTTAAAAGCAAACTACCCCCCCCGGTGGGAAAAGCGGAGCACAAAGAGGGACGCCTCTTATGTGAATTGACAGATAAGCGAAATGAAGGGGCAGGGGGGGAAACAAGCAGCAATCTTGTTTTGAGAGACTTACTTGAGCGCTGACATTGAGGCGACAATTTTTCGAGTCCACGAGAAGCAGTTTGGAATTGTAAACAATCGTATAAAATGGCGGCCTCGCAAAGAAAGTTTAAAATGAAACTGGC
Organism: Gekko japonicus; assembly: GCF_001447785.1. Taxonomy (NCBI): domain Eukaryota; kingdom Metazoa; phylum Chordata; class Lepidosauria; order Squamata; family Gekkonidae; genus Gekko; species Gekko japonicus. The sequence goes on from NW_015159713.1 coordinate 1,445,980, forward strand.
AGGTAGTCAGAGGGAGCCCAAAACCAGAAGAGGGAGCAGACGTCATGAAAATGTTAGCGGATATGCTCAAGCCAGTGATGGAGCAACTCGATGGTATTAACCAGCAAATGACTTCCTTGAATCAAAACTTCGCATCCCAGCAGCTCCAACTGGCAGAAACGGAGAAGAAGGTGGAGCATACGACCGAGAGAATTAAAGAGATAGACACCACAAATAAGAAAAGAATGGGGGAAGTTGAAGCAAAACAAAACTTCCAAGAAAACCGTTTGTTACAGCTATAAATGGAAAAAGTCAATATGATTCTCAGATTCCAGGGAGTGCCTGAATTGGAAAAGGACGATCTGAGGAAGCTACTCAGCGAGATCATCGCTCCAGCAATAGGCTTAACAGTGGATGAAGTAGAAAAAGAGATGGAGACTGCCTATAGGGCATACTCCAATTATATTTAAAAAATAGCCTGCCTGGAGAAATTGTGGTCAGATTCTCAAGAAGACAGACCAGAGATGCTATTTTAAAAGCGACTTCAGCAACTCCACTGAAACTGGGGAATACAAACATTAAAACTTTAAAAGACATTCCATTTAAAATTCGCCAAAAGAGGAAAAGCTATAAGGACTTAATTTCTTTTCTTCAAACCAATGGAATTTTGTATAGGTGGGCGATCCCAGAGGGTGTCATCTTTAAAATAAACGACAAAAGAGAAAAGATTGACTCAATTTTTAAAGCCAAAGAATTTTTGAGACGTCAGTTGGGATTGGAGGAAGAATCCAAAGAGGAAGAATCGAAAACAAGTGACTCCGCTACCTCTGGAATGGATGAAGACTCTGCTGTAGAAACAGGTGCAGGCGCAATGAAAGCTGCATATGATTTCAGAGACAGAAAACCGAAGTAAAGGCAGAAGGACTCTGAAAATGGCGTTTTGAAGCAAATAAGAAGATGCTCAGAAAGTTCTCTCATAATAACTAATATACTAACATTGAAGCTGAGACAAACAAGAACTTTACAAGTATATTGCTGTACTAACACTTTTATTAATAACACTTAGATTAACATGGATATGATCTCCTCTTGGGTTTTTAGTATAGTGTGGTTATCTTTCCTTTATCCTTAGATATAGTCCACTTTCCTTATATTTTCTTTGTAGTTTGGTAGTCTTATATAAAAATAATAAAAATATCCCTCCGGGGATTAAAAAAAAAATCATATCATTGTGCATAGCATTGTCCAGTGGGTTGGACTAGATGACCCTGGAGGTCCCTTCCAACTCTATGATTCTATGATGTAACGAAAACACAGAATTTAGTAGCACAACAGAAAAATGATCTTTTAAACAATTAACTTTTCCCTCCTTTACATCTTGTCACCCTCAAAGTCCATCTCTTTCCTCTTGTTGGTGGCCCAGGAACTCTCCAGTTGAACACTCTGTGCACCGGCTTCAAACATGAGGGTCCCAAAAGAACTCACCATTAAATAACACAGCCCTGAAACAATAATTCTAAAATTTACAATTTAGAACAAAAGTCTTCCTCCCTTAACAGTTTCTATACACAAATCATAGTTACTTTGAACAAGGTGTTTAAAGCCTATGATTCAGGTTCAAGCTACCCAGCAGGGCAGTCTTGCTTTTCTCTTATGGTTTCTACACATTCTGCACCCTTGTGCATCTAAAAGTAATAGTCATCATTGAAGACCAACTCTGTACAAGCTTTATGAGAGCCCAATGGCAAATTACATTTTCCTTGTGTCCTCCCAAAGTCTGCATGGTCAGATGTGCCTTGGAAGTCCCACACTGGACATTCATTCAGATTGAGACTCAGGCATGCAGTAAGGGGGGACTTGAGCTCCCTAAGGCCATTTTCCTGACCTGATATGGCCCTGGAAGCTGCTATTTGCTTCCATTGGCAAAACCTCATGGATTACAGGTAAGTTTCCCCAGCAGCACTAACTGTGCTTCCCAGGGCCATTTCAGGTCAGGAGAACTCCTCCAGTCCAAGTGCTAGGCTCTTCTGAAGCACACCTTGTCAGCTAGGCCTCTCTCTCTAGCCCTGGCTGCCATGGGAGTGGGGTGACTCTGGAATGTTAACTTTCAATTCTGCTGTGTCTTCTAGATTTCTGTTATCTCTGTCTGACCTTCAGTGCCTGGTATAGTATTTCTCTTGGGAAAAGTAGCCTATTTCTTTGGCGGGCTTCTACCTGGTCCCTGATTGGCCCTGGGCCATCAGGGGAGCCTCTGTTGTGTACTAATGGCGACCACGCATGCGGTTGCCTTTCCACTTGGCCATGCGAACGCGTCTAGCTTTGCATCCATAAACAATAGAAGAAGTGGATCCGGGAACCAGCCTATCGACTTGCCCGAATCCTCAAGAGAACCTATAGTTGCAGTTACTGTGTATATAATCCTATCACGGGTGTGTGTGTTGTGTGTGGTTTGTTGGTGTTTTAAAAGCAGCCTCCGGAAAATGGAAGCGTGTAAAATGGAAGTGGACACTGGGTCTTCATTCTCTATTATTTCAGCGGAGACCCTACAGAAGCTCTGCCCGAGCAGGGGACCCCCCCTGAAGAAACCACTGGGCTTTACGGGATTTCAAAAAAACCCTGATGGCCATCAGGGGCTGGGGCAAATTCAGGGTCCAATACAAGGACTTTAATGGGAAATTGGATCTGCTGTTGGTGGAAGGGTGGCTCACAAGTCTACCAGGACTTTCTTGGTTTGGACCCCTGGGGTTTGGAGTTACTGGGCCACAGGTGTGGCCACAGGACTTTAACACAGTCTGCAATGAATTCCCGGGAGTTTTTGATGGCACACTCAGTCACTACACCGGTCCCCCAGTCTCATTGGATTTAAATCCCAATATCAGGCCCATCAGGATGGCCAGGCAACCCCCATTTGCACTGTGGCCCAAGATAGAGGCAGAATTAGATAACCTGGTAGCACAGGGAGTGCTAGAGCCCATTCCGCATGCCCGTTGGGAAACCCCCATAGTCACTCCAGTTAAGCCAAATGGGGACGTCCGGATTTGCGTGGACTATAAATGCACACTGAACAAAGCACTGCAGGATCATGTCTACCCGTTGCCGGTCGTCAGCCATGTGCTAGCCTCATTAGCGAGCGCCTGGATTTTTGGGAAACTGGACCTGGCCCAGGCATATCAGCAGCTACCGGTGGATGGGGCCACCGTGGAGGCCCTGACCATAGTCACCCACCGGGGCACTTTCTGGGTTCGCAGACTACAATTTAGGGTGAGTGTGGCCCCGGGGATTTTCCAAAATCTGATGGACTGTCTTCTCAAAGGCATCCCCGGCATCCAACTGTTTTTCAATGACGTTTTGATTGCGGCGCCCGACTCCACAACCTTCACATCACAGCTACGGATGGTACTCCAGCGCTTCAGCGAGGCAGGGCTGAAGGTGAAACGTGAAAAGTGTCTCCTGGGGGTACCGCAGGTAGAATTTCTGGGGTTTGCAGTAGACACTCAGGGCATCCACGCCACACCGGACAAGGTCTGCACCATCATGAATGCCCCGGCTCCCTCCTCCAAAGCGGAACTGCAGGCTTTCCTGGGGCTTTTGAACTTCTATCATTCCTTCCTGCCCCACAAAGCCGCGGCTGCAGAACCCATTCACCAACTCCTGGACAACTCTGTGCCCTGGTCCTGGGGTCCCAAACACACTGCCACTTTCCAGGCAGTAAAAGAACTGTTGTCCTTCAACACGGTCCTCGCCCATTTCGATGAGACCCTCCCGGTGGTGCTGGCGTGTGATGCTTCCCCGTATGGGGTGGGGGCGGTACTGGGGCACAAACAGGCAGATAGCCACGAGGTTCCAATCGCCTATTATTCCCGCACCCTATATGAGGCTGAACGCAATTAAGCGCAAATTAACAAAAAAGCCTTGGCAATCGTGGCTGGAGTTAAAAAATTCCATGATTACTTGTACGGACGGGCTTTCACCATGGTCAAGGACCACAATCGCTGCTGGGCCTTTTGGCCCCTGAGTGCCAGACTCCACAGATGCTGTCTCCCCGGGTCCTCCACTGGTCCATCTTTTTGGCCGGCTACCAATGCATGCTAGTTCACTGCCCTGGAAAGGCAATGGGCCACACGGACGTGCTAAGACGTCTCCCCCTGCCGACTTGCGACCCCGATCAGGCCCCCACACACCACATTGCCCTGCTGGAGGACCTGCCTGACCACCCAGTTCTGGTCTCCGAGGTCGTGAGGCACACCGGCCAGGATCGCGTCCTCTCCCGGGTCTTGGACTGTTTGGGGAGGGGGTGGCCTACTGGTCCGGTGGGGCCAGAGTTTACTGCATTCTCATCCCGGTGTCATTGCACAAGGGGTGCCTGCTCTGGGGCAGCCGGATAGTGGTGCCCACACCTCTGAGAAATAGAGTACTCACGGCCCTGCAAGAAAACCACCAGGGAATTGACTGAATGAAAGCCCTGGCCCAGAGTTATGTGTGGTGGCCGGGTCTTGATAGTGAAATAGAGGTGAAGCGCTGCCAAAAGTGTCAAGAATCCTGGCTAGAACCACCTAGGGTGCCGGTGTGACCGTGGGAATCTTTGCACAAACCCTGGGCTATGCTTCACCTGGACTTTGCAGGACCCTTCCAAGGTCAAACCTTTTTTATCCTGGTGGATGCATACACCAAGTGGTTGGAGGTGGTCCCAGTGCCCTCCACGTTGTCCCCCTCAGTCATCCACGCAATGTGGCAGAACTTTAGTACCCACGGGATACTGGTGACGGACAATGGCACTGCCTTCACCTCCGTGGAGTTCCAGGAGTTCGTGCAGTATTATGGGATCCATTAAAGGCAGGGGGTTGCAGTTAGTAATACCAATACAAAGAGAAAAACTGCAAATTGTGCAAACAATGCTTGTAATATTATAATATACTAGAACACCCAGAATTACAAAAATATTTTTTTACAAAATGTGATACAAATTTCTTCTTCTGTTACAGACGTATTTATAGGGCTTCTTCATGGAGGAGTCATCCATTTGCTCAGGGAGGGTTGGTATTGGAACCCCCAACCCCATAACTATGGCCAGACTAATTAAGTCCCTTGCACACCCAGAGTCAATTAGGGCTCTCACCCTTACTTGTGTACCCATCTCCAGGTTCACTACTGACACAGCCATGAAAAACAAGGGGGAGTGTTGCTCACTGAATGTGGCACTGACTGGATGAAACTGGAATAGTAGACCATTTTGTTTACAATGACACTTCAGTGGCCACTCTCCCCTTTGTTCACATGCACTTGTTTTTACATACATCTTATTGACAACTTATTCATAGCCAACATCTCTCAATTCATACCAGTTGAAAGGTGGCATTCAGGCATTGTGCATTCAGTGCTATCCTTTGTTTCCCACATGTTTCATGCCCTCCTCAAAAACCTGTAAATTCTTTTATAGACAGTGCTGATGCAAATGTGAAAACCACTTACAACTCTTCGAGTGGAAAAATACTTCTTGCCGAGACTCATAACTGAGATGTCTATGGCAATGACTAGTCTCAGAACAAAGCAACATTTCAACACTTTTTACTGCAGCTGCTGGCCCCTAAGAGCCAGAGGTGAACAATGCAGTACACAGACTACATGGACTCTCCAACAGCCCCCAGACTCAAATTTCAAAACACATGGGACTAATTTCAAAGCTGTGGTCAAGCCCTAAATCAATAAGAACAGAATGAATCATTTTAAATGATGCCTTTAACCAGCACAACGAGAGAAGCCATCAAACTACCTCAGGTTCTGTTGCTGAGGTAAGAGATTAGACTCATGGTGGGCCAATAAAACCTGAAAGTATCATTTCTGTAGGTCAAATGGGCTTTCTTTCTGGTTGCACTGACGTCTTTCTCTAAGTGTGCTGACTTTTTTCAACCCACTGAAACAGTATCCCACAAACAAAAAAGTGGTTCTCAATCTCTGTAAAAACTGTTCTGTCTGCTTCCTTCCACTCTTGCCTACACTGGATTTGTTATGATTAAGATATATGGAAGATGAATGTGAACTTTTTGTGGTTCTAAGAATCAGGGTCCTATGTCCTATTAGGATAAAATGTTGATATTTCACTTTTTAAAATTGTTTTGTTTTAAAGTGGAGGGTCATTTTTAAAGCTTACCACAGTCTTCCCACTACATCATAGAATGTTAATCATTTATTGCTGTTGCATAAAACAAGCCCAAATCTCCTGCTGCATGAGGAGCCTTGATCCATTCAGAGCCCTTTTCAGGATGAGTCTCAGATGATAACTTAGATGTACTACTTCTTCTTTCTGTTCTGCCATAAACACTTGGTTTTCAGATCACAAGACAAACTTCATGAAAGAGGCATATCTGGCAAGCATGGCAAGGTCTATTTGAACAAAAGAAATAATGTGGTACCAGAGCCAACCTGAGTAACTGTCAGAGTTACCAGAGCAAATGAAAACCAAAGGAAGAACCAAAACCTGGAAATATGTCAAGACTCATGAAGCAAAAGTAAAACCTGGCAAGAGCATAGTCAACATACATGAGCATCAGCATACTGTTGTTCAAATGTTGGTGCAAAAATGTGTGATTTTAATACAGAGAAATGTTTCTGTCAGTAGTCCAGAATTAGATGCAATATTCAGAATTAGAGATGGGCACGAACTGAATTACGAATTGAAATTCATCACAAACCAGGCCTGGTTCATGGTTCATGACCTCCGGTTCATGTAATCATTTTTCAAGAAGGTTCATGAGGTTTGTGGGAGTGGTTTGTGGGCCAGACATGCTGGCACCAATAAATCCAATTGTTCAGGCAATGGGGGATGGACTTCTGCAGCTCTTCTGCAGCCCTGGAAACACCAATAGTGGTCCTCCAAAGCTTGATATGCAGCTCTGGCTGCCAACAAGAGACCTCCTATTCTGCTCTATGAGAGCAGAATGGATATATACCCCCCAGCTCACACTCAGCTGCTTTCACTTTGCAGCAGGCAGTTGGGCACAGAGGGAGTACTTACTGTTAGAGGAAGAGAGGGAAGGAATTGGAAGTCTGTGTAAACAGTGTTGGTGCTTCAGGGCTCTGAGGCACCTGTCCCTCTACTACAGCCTGGCAGAGGGACTCAGCCAGTGAGCAGCCCAGAGAGGTCCTCTGTGAGTTTGATGCCTCTAGCTTGCAGGGGATCCATCTGACACACTCCTAACAGAGCATTTTCCTGGGTCACCTGCTTTGGGGGGCTGTAACTCACCAAACTTGGGGGGCAGGTAGAGGAAAGTCAGCTGGAGACTCGCTGTGAGTCTGGAGTCTCTAGCCCATAGGGGGGCCATTCTACCACACTACAAACCTCAGAAACCATGAACCACAAACTAGTTTGTTAAACGGAAAGGTTTGTGGAGGTTTGTGGTTAATGAACCACAAACCTCCATGAATTTCCATTTTCCTGGTTTGTGCCCATCCCTATCCAGAATATCAAATATATTCGAATATTCAGGAACTTTTAAAAACTTTCCCCTCACATTAGCATGTAGCATATTCCTATTGTGTTCTGTTCTCTATTAACCACCTTCTCTAACATTTCATCATCTTCTAACAATATTTTTCTATGAGACAGGAGGGAAGAACTTTAAGTGTTTCTTCTCCAGCCTCTTCACAACATACTGCTGCTGCCACAACTACGTCTCTTTCTGCTTCATACACTTTCCTTACACTGTTTCTTTTACGTAAAACAGGAAGTTGCACCAGGCATGCTGATGCCATTATGCAACAGTGGAGAGTGCAATGTTTGATACCTGGTGAGATTTTTGAGGAAAGCTCCAGAAACAACTAAGCATTCAGTGGAAAAGGTGATGTTTTTGACACAACTGAATATGAACTGCAGCAATGTTGTATACTGATGGTAATGTTGTTTAGAAAAAAAAGTTCCATCAGTTGTGTTATTGTTCTTAATAGTACAAAAAGAAAGAAAAGAACTGGCCTTTATGATGTGTTTGGGCTTGACTCATTTCAGGTTTTATAGATCAAAACCAGCACCTTGAATCATGCCTGAGAGACAGCAGGGGGCAGTCAGCTTCTGGATCTCAGAAGCCAGACTGGAGGAACAGATTAGAGGTAGGGAGTCCTTTGTTCAAATCCAGCTACGGACCTCCCTGGTTTACTCCCTCTCCCAGCTCAACTGACATCATAGGATTATCACAAGGCTAAACCAGAGAAGAGCTGAACTATATATGCTGCTCTGAGCTCCTTCGAAGAAGGGTGAGATAAAAATATCATAGGTAACATTTCAGTGCATGCCCTTAGTAAGCTGTCAACTTGCAACCTGAACTACTTTTTTTCTTCAAAGACTATATGCTCAGTCTCTTTGCGCCCAACTGCATCACATCGTCAAAATAAACAGCCAGCCAACTAGCCATCCTCCCTTCTGCACTGTGTGTTAAGTGCCATAAAGTTGTTTCCAATTTATGGTGACCCTATGAATTAATTACCTCCAAAGCATCCTATTGTTAATAGTCTCACTCAGGTCTTGCAAACTGATGGCAATGACATCCTTTATAGAGTCAATCCATCTAATGTTGGATCTTCCTCTTTTCCTACTGCCTTCTCAACTTTTTCCTAGCATTATTCTCTTTTCCAGTGAGCCTTGTCTTCTCAGAATGTGACCAAAGAATGATAGCCTCAATTTGGTGATTTTAGCTTCTACGGAGATTTTATGTAGAACCACTTATTTGTCTTTCTGGCAGTCCACGGTATCCATAAAACTGTCCTCCAACACCACATTTCAAATGGATCAAATTTCTTCCCGTCAGCTTTCTTCATTGTCCAACTTTCACACCCGTACATAGTAATAGGGAATACTATAGTATGAATTATCTTGACCTTCGTCACCAGCAACACATCCTTACATTTAAGGATCTTTTCTAGCTCCTTCATGGCTACCCTTCTCCCTCTTTCTGATTTCTTGGTTGATGCTGGAGCCAAAGAATTGAAATCTTTCAGTTCAGTTCCTTCATTGTCAACCTTAAAGTTGTGTAATTCCAGTAGTCATTGTTACTTTTGTCTTCTTTATGTTCATTTGTAATCCTGCTTTGGCACTTTCTCCTTTAACCTTCATCAGTAGTTGTCTCAAGACTTCACTATTTTCTGCCAGTAATAGATCCATGTGCTCAGCCGTGTTGGTCTGAAGCACTAGAACAACTTTAGAGTCCAGTGGCACCTTTAAGACCAACAAAGTTTTATTCAAGGTATGAACTTTCATGTGTTTGGCTGACATAACACTACACCCACCTCAAAAAAGAAAAAAATGCTGTTAAGCAGGGCTAATTTTGGGCAGGAACGCACAGGAATGGAGTTCTGGCTGGCTTCAGAATTGGCCGCGCCCACTACAGCCAAAACCTCTCTGTGTGTGGCTACAGAGAGAAGGCCTGGAGAGCGATCCTCCCGGCAACTCCAAGGCGGGCGGGCCATGGGGGCCCTGGAAGGATCGGGAAAGCATTTAAATGCCTCCCATGCCTTCCCCGGGGGCCTGTCCAAGGGCTGGCTTGCCCCGGCTCCCTGCAGCCGCAGGGTTCCCAGGCAAGCCAAGGGAAGGCATGGGGTGTGGCCTAATATGCTAATGAGCTGTACTGTCATGGGTGTGGCCTAATATGCTAGTGAGTTTCTGCTGTTGGGTGTGGCCTATTATGCTAATGAGTTCCTGCTGGGCTTTTTCTACAAAAAAACGCCCTGGTGTGGCCTATTATGCTAATGAGTTTCTGCTGGGCTTTATCTACCAAAAAAGCTCTTCTGTTAAGTGACCTCCACACCTGAGGTGAGTGAATGGAGAGTCTCAGTCTTATTTTGAGACATTTGTTGCTTTACAACTGTTGGCCTTATAACCTTAGCTTGTTATTTAGTTTTGTCTTCACATATCTTAAAACGTCTCCATCATGTTACATGTTAATTTGCTGTTCAGACCATCTATAAATCTGAACCTTACCTTCCATTCCAATGTATTTGAAAAAGTGTGCATGCACACAAAAGCTCATACCTTGAATAAAACTCTGTTGGTCTTAAAGGTGCCACTGGACTCTAAATTTTGTTCTTCTGCCAGTAATGTGATAGTTGTTGCAAATTCTTCCTTGAGAATATCTCTGGTTTCAACCCACAAAGCTTAGTAATGCAAACCTGTTCTTTATATGAACTTTAAACTCTTTACATTCTTTCTGTGCTAGTAACCAGCATTATGTCAGGTGGCTAGAACCAGTACAGCAATGAAAGAAAGAAGCATTACCAAGAATAACAAGCAACCAGGAAAATGAGAGTGTCTAGAAAGGCACTACTTTGAACCGGGTGGAGAAGCTGCAACTATGCTGTTACCAAAAGTCCAAAAACTGTTTGGATAGCAATCCCACTATTTTGGGAGGAGGTTAAAAATTGCCACTACTCAAATATAAGTTTGCATTGATTTCCACCATTTCCCCCTTCAGGACTTTAAAGAGCCCCCCCCTCCCCCGGCGACTAGGACTGCTATCCCCAGGAAGCCATCTTGTTACTGAAGACTGAAATATCTTCAGCACTTTGTATTGTTGTAATTGATTGATTGTTTTATCTTGTTTTTAATTGTTTTAACTATTGGCATATCTGCCCTATCTGTGAGCTACCCAGAGCCCGCTTCTGGGGAGGGAGGGCTATAAATCTAATAATAAATAAAAATAAAAAATAAAATAAATAAAAAGTACTCCATTCCAATGAGTACCACCACCACACACACACATATACACAAAAGGCCCCAGGCAATCCAATTAGCCTGAGGTGAGGGTTGTTTTTTTTCCTAGTCCAAACAGAGAGGTGAGCTCCTGTTGTTGATTCTCAGTGCCATCTTAAGCAGTCACACCCTTCTAAATCCATTGAAGTCAACAAGCTTGGAATGGTGCAATTCTGCTCAGGAAAGCCTTACAAAATCTTAATAACAGTGCAAGTCAGCCACAACAGTCTCCACAGTGAGAACATAAAATAGCAAAAGCATATGGAAATATGATAAAGGGAAAACTTAAACTGGGATGACAGGAAACTTATTTGACCCTCCAAAAATCCAAATGCATGCTGTCATAGGAAGACATTCAAAAGAACTTTACTAAGGAGCAACAAATCAAATAAATGCTTTCAGCACTTAACCAAATGTAGTTAACTAGCACGCTAGCACTGCACACCAACTTCAATCTAACTGAATTATGGTGCAGACATGCTATTAATTTCACTAATTATAAACATATTTCTAAAAAGTTCAACAACAAATGTCTTTGTCAATTGTTAAGGCATTTCCTTTTGTTGCACTTGTTCCTCTGGTATTAAATAGTTTTATACAATGAAGCGAGTCTGTACTTTGACAATGAGCATGATAGCCATAATTAATTTCTATATCAGATTTTAAATCCGTCAAAATTGCAGTAGAAAGTTTATGCAGACCAAAGGGGTTTTTTTTCTTTACTGTGTACTGAGTTATGGGTTTTAAGCAAGCAGAAAATGAGTTAAATCTCCTTTTGATTTGAGCATGACCAAAATCTGGGTTAACATGAAGCATCTGCTGTCTTGATTTTCTAAGTTTTATTCTATCTTCAGTGATGGTAAGACATTCTTAGTATCAGGAAAAGTACATAGTTGAGCCAGTGGGAAGGATTGCTGACTCTGTTTTCTATAAACAATGGGGAGAACATGAATTGCTGCAGGCTCTTGTTTCTTCTCTGTCCTTTCATGCTACTCTACAGCTTTTCCCAAATAAATACACTGCCCGCTGTGAAAGAACAGCCAGTTGGCAATGCTATTTTGAAACCCATCCACCAACTACCTTGTAATCTTTTCAATTCAGCTGGAAAGATGGTTATTTCCTTTGGCTACTTCTGAAACGTGACTGCTTATACAGTTCTTTAAGGGCCACTTGGATGACTCTGGCCCTCTCTCTGAAATACTCCTAGGAGGTTCATCCCATAATTTGTTAACTGGCCCCTAGCAAGAGTACAGAATGGCACTGCCAGCTGAAGGCTAATTAGGTGTAATTGAGACCCAATAAGGGACAGGCTTGTGCTGGCAAAAAGGCAGCACTGGTGACTTTTATAATAGAATCAAGCATGAAGTAGATTGGCTCAAGGATATCAATACCTCCTTGACAATGGATTATACCTGTGATTGCCACTTGGTCATCAAAATCTTCTGCTGTTCTATTTCCTCATCTCCAGGCCAATGTGAAATCCATTCAATTACATATACAGATCAATGAGCACTGTATGAAGATAGGTGGTTGCAGACTAGTACAAAAAAGCAGATCTTAATGAATACCATGTATTTATTAAAAATATTTCTGTCCAACTCGGTCAGTTCAGTCTAGGTTACAGTCAAAAATACTTACTTCTGCTTGTATTCTTAAAATGTGCTAGAGGGTAGACATTTTTAGGACTTTGTATCAGATCTCTGTTTATGGTGGTATAAGGGGGGAAAGTCCCAAGGGGCTAAGATCAGTCAAAGTCAGCATGTCTAATTTCTTTCCTTATGAGGGCAAATTGCAGCCTTGGGAGAACAAGGGGGGTTTTGTGGCCCCCTGAAGCGGATTTTTTTTGTTACATTTTTCTAAAGACTACAAATCTACAATGAAAATGAGGGAAGGGAACTACAATTAGGGATAAAGAAAAGAAAACCCACTACTATCTAAAATCCAAGAGAGGAGATCCTCAAAATCTCTTAAGGACAAAGTCAGTTCTAAACTTGCTAACAATTTTTTGAACTTAGTCAGGTCTACTAGTACAACTTTTGAATCTTAAATTGACTGTTGAAAAGAAAAACCCCAGAGCATCTCGTTACAATCAACTCTTTTCAAAGGCACAATACACAGTCCTTCAGCCTTCATTTCTTCTTATCCTTGCAACCTTGCAACGTGCCGCCATCCACCGGAAGCTCTCGGGAGAACAGTTTTGAAAAGGAAAGTGCTATAAGGGTAAAGTCACTTTTACCCTGTACCATGGGAGGCAGTACATGGCTGCTTTTTAAGGGCAGAAAACCATGTCAGGAGATTCAAAGATCTCCAGTATAAAGTGTCCCTTGGCCCTTAAAGAGCTGACCCTTTAATCTCCAACTTCAACACACTTAACCACATTCCAGTATGGCAACACTGCAGGACGTTTGTGCTCACGCCCCTACAGCGAAAAACCGAAAATGAGCTGGAACGCATTACCAACGGTAATTACAACAAGCCGAGGAAGTGTTAGAGAGTTAGTGGATTATCTACGCAGGGAGTGGGCTATAACATTGCCCTACTCTGCATTTCCTGCCTCGGTACGACCCCAACCGAAGAAAACATCTTGGCCCAGCTTACCTGGCATGAGCTCCGCCTCTTATGACCCCAGACTGCCGTGCGAGCTCTGCCGGGACTGGCAGATTGAGCGACGGCTTTGTGGCCGAGTTCGCACGGAGCGGCAGCCATCCTGGGACTACAGCTGGAGGAGTTACCTCCCGACGGCAGCCGAGCATTTGGCGACAACGGCGGTGGCGATAGTACTGGACCTGCAGCCGCTGGTGAAGATGCCTGGGAGGGGCGGTTCCCTGAGACACTCAAGGAGGCGATGGTCCGTCCTTGAAAAAACCAACTCTGGACCCGGCTGAATTGGCCAACTATTGGCCGGTATCTAATTTGCCCTATTTGGGCAAACTGATTGAGAGGGCGGTGGCAACACAGCTACAGAGCTTTCTGGATGACGCTTCTGTCCTTGACCCATTCCAGTCCGGCTTTTGCCCGGGTCATGGGACGGAGACGGTGCTGGTTGCCCTTACTGACGACCTCCGGAGGCATCTGGATTGAGGTGGTGCGGCGGCACTGTTGTTAGATCTGTCGGCCACGTTTGACACGGTCAACCACCAGTTGCTGACCCACCGCCTCACCAATGTGGGGATACAGGGGCTCGCTCTGCAATGGCTTGGCTCTTTTCTCCAAGGTCGGGGACAGAGGGTGGCGATAGGGGAACAGCAGTCCTGGAGGCACCCACTTGACTGTGGTGTGCCTCAGGGGGCAGTGCATCCCCCAATGTTGTTTAACATCTACATGCGCCCCCTTGCCCAGATTGCCAGGAGGTATGGGCTGGGTTGCCATCAATATGCAGATGACGCCCAGCTCTATCTGATGTTCGGCGGCTGGTTGGGCTCCAACCCAAAAGATCTGAACCGGGCATTACAGGCAGTGGCTGGGTGGCTCAGGCTGATCCAGCTGAAACTAAACCCAGTGAAGATGGAGGTCCTGTGCCTGATTCGTGTTGGTATGGGGTTGGGGATCCCTCTCCCAACCTTCAATGGGGCACCTTTGGTGCCAGCATCAGAGGTTAGGAGTTTGGGAGTATTCCTGGATCCCTCCTTAACTATGGAGACCCAGGTGGCAGCCACTGCCAGATCAGCATTTTACCATCTTAAACTGGTTCGGAGGTTGGTTCCCTTCCTCGACTGTGACGACCTGTCTACAGTGATCCACGCGATGGTCACTTCGAGGCTAGACTACTGTAATGCTCTCTACATGGGGCTGCCTTTGTCGCAGATCTGGAAGCTGCAGCTAGTGCAGAATGAGGCAGCCAGGCTGTTGATGGGTTTCCCCAAGTGGGAGACTGCACTGGCTGCCAATAGCATACCGGATCCATTTCAAAGTGCTGGTACTTACCTTTAAAGCCCTATATGGCCAGGGTCCGACCTACCTGAGGGATCGCCTTTCCCCACACATACCCCCAAGAGTACTTTGGTCGGGGACAAAACATGGCCTGGTGATCCCAGGCCCAAGGGAATTAAGGCTTGCTGCAACCAGGGCCAGATCCTTTTCAGTGGCGGCTCCTACCTGGTGGAATGAGCTCCCGGAGGAGATCAGGGCCCTGTGGGACCTTATGCAGTTCCGCAGGGCCTGCAAGACAGAGCTCTTCCACCAGACTTTCATTTAGGGACCACCACTACCAACACCACCAATTGCGTGGGTAACAATGGAGCCAAGTGGACAGCCCTCGGAAGATCTGCCATAATATTGTGTGGTGCTGGTACCACTGGACTGGCTATGTACCAACTACAGGATAATACCACCTCCAATGGAAGACCGATATTGTCTTGTAATTTATACACGGGGTCATCTTGTTTCTACTGAGCACTTATTCTTGGTGATATTAATGGTTTTATCATTGTATCTTGTTTTTATGCGTGGGCATTTGTGCTCTCTTGTAAGCCGCCCTGACCCCGCTTGCGGGGAGGGTAGGGTATAAATACAATAAATAAATAAATAAATAAATGTATCCAGAACTTGCTACAGATTTCAGAGCCAATACTGTTGTTTATATTGAACTGGCCCTAGTTGCAAACAGAAACAACCATTCCACAGTCAGGCATGGTAAGCATATACAACATGTTCCTGGCACAGATATGGCGCTGAGCCTGCTATGGAGCAAGTAGCTGAGTTGGTCATTTCATGACAATGAGGTAAGCATAAGCATCATCTCGAACTATATATTTACAATGCATGAATTAAGTGATTAAATATGGGATTCAATTACATTTGACCATTCTTGTGTTGCATGCCTCTGGTGATTCCAAAATATACACAAATGAGGGCAAGTGAACACGTTCATAGGGAACAGCCTTGAAAGCAAAACAGAAAGAGTAAAGAGATGGGAGAACACAGAAGCAAAATCAGCCTAGAAGAATAGAGCTAAAGGCACTTCTCTGTCCATGGACCTTACTTACAGACCTTCAGACTTGCTGGGGCTCTTGAATGTAAATCTGGGTTCTTTTCTGTTGGCTGGTTCTAGTTCCTTTTCAAGATTTTTTTAAAAAATAACTAGAATAATTATTTATAAAAAAACTGAAAAGGAACTAGAACCAGTCAACTGACAAGACCCAATCAAAAATTTAAAAAGAGCACAAGAACTCAGCTGGAATTTGTATACTAATAGAAAGACCAAGCGAAAAGGAAAAAAATTCTGGAGATAACAGTTTGAGAATTGCTGAATTGGAAGATCAGGGGAAATGCAGAAATGACAATGATATTATTATTATTGTGGAAAAGGAAATAAATTTAGCTGTTTCCAAGGTTGTTCCCATATCCTTCAGCTGGAACTTAAAAATGACTCTCTCATAAATTTCAGTTCTTTCCATCAGCTGCAGATGCAGCAGCAGCAGCATTCGTACAGTCCATTTCATATTCTCAAAAGTGCTTTTCAGTACATTATCTAAGTAATCTTTGCTGATCTCAATTGCTCCCTGCTGGCCAGATGAAGGAAATTCACCAGGGGTTTTGCACAGACAATATACACAGAATGACAATTCACCAAGTTTAAAAAACAAATATGCATAAACTAGGCAGGAAAAAATGTAGTCTGAAATGACTTGGGATATAATCAAGGACTAAAAATGAGATAAAGCAACAGCCTTCATACCATGTCTTTAAAGGCTGTGTTTGATTCCCTGTGGGCCCCATTTAAAATATTTCAGTGATGAAGTTACTTAATGTCTGCAGAATATCACATTAAATTAGCAATATGTTAAGATATCAACCATCATTTAATTTTTTTTTATTGCAAAAATAATCTCAGTTTTTGAGTAAGAATTATAAACAAAACCAGGCAAACAAGACGACAGCACTATTTTTAATTTCGTTAAAAAACTAATAGCCAATCTTAATAGAAATGGGGTGGGGAGATTTCACTAGTCACATGTTTGGTAAATCTCTTCTTTAAGCAGAAGCTTTCCATGATTGGTCTCAACACAACAGAAGGGGCACAGTGGACAGGTTCACAACAATGGCTTGGGGTTGCAGAAGGGGTCTGTGCTAGCTTATCAGAAACTGACAGGTGACCTTTCTCTGTGCTGTCTCACAGACTGATTTTGAAACCCTCAAGAACCATTTCCCATGTAGCATGATGGTGCTGCTGCTTGAGAAAAACAAGTCTACAGGCAGCTCACAGATCTATTTTCATTGCTGTCTTAATCTTGGCTATTGATTATACATGTGTGTTTGTTTTATTAAACCATTTTACCCATTTGGAGAGTTGAGGATCTGCTATGACAATAACAACCAGTTTCACAGATTCTCTTCAAAACCACCTTCTGTTGCAATGGCATAAATAAATAGATTTCTCCCCCCATTTCTGTGGTGCACTTTGAATGTCAGCATTGAAAGTGAAATTCAATATGTGATAGCATAGAGAAAAGGCCTCCACAATTTTCCACTTGTTTGTGATACAAATTCCTTTGCCTTTCCAGACACCCCCCTTCCATAATAGCTTTTTATTTTTGTATCAATTGGAGCTAATGTTAAGGATTTTAAAAGCTGGTTTTACCTTAACATCCAAAATGCAAGGAAATATGTATTTTTCGAGGGGTTGGTTTTTTGTGTTGTTGGTTTTTTTGCTAAATAATTGCTTCCATATTTTTGGCTTCCTCTGGATGTGGTGTCAAATTGTTATGATTATTAGCTGATGAAAATGAGGAAAGTTCCTTTCCACAAAGCTTCCATGTGGATCTTGCCTAATTAGAATAACTTCCTTTGTCGTAGCGATTCATCTCTACCCTTTAACCATGCCATTAAGGAAATGTATTTAAAAACAAGTGCTCACACAGACACATAACTGATGAGCACAGCAACAACAACAAATCTGTAGAGCTACCTCACAAGAAAACCCAGCAGGAA
>NW_015159713.1:1464869-1466213 GCF_001447785.1 Gekko japonicus
AATAATCTTGAGGCTCGTGCGCTATCGGCAAAGCCAATTGAGCGCACGGGCCATTTTGCCCACGGGAGGAAAGGGAGACTGACAGGTGTGCTGAGACGCAGCATGTCTCCACGCTGAGTGGGCAGGGCCAGCCTTTATACGCTCGGCCTCGTTCCCACTCTTGTCAGTTGCGCCTCATGCTCGGAGGAAGAGATCCAAGCACCTAGAGAGGCTGTGATCGGGCGGGCCGCGGCGAGATCGGGGCTGGCGACTAGGCACAGCTGTGTCTGGAGCCCAGCAGCACTGTCGGCGGGATAAGCAGCGGCCATGGCAGAAGCCCTGAGGCAGCTGCAGGACGCCTATCAGCCTGCTGTGGAGGGCCCAGGTGTCCCAATGGCTGAGGTGGTGGTGGCTGATTCGAGGAGGTGGCGACAGTAGCAGGTGACCAGCTGGGCACAGTCCCAGGGTGCCACAGTGTCCGGGCTGTTTTGCTCACCCTTCCTTCCCCTTCCCTATACAAGGGGGGCCTTAGTTTGATTGCGGGTGGGGGCTGTTGGCCCAGGGGTGTATGGAAGTTGTTTTCAAGTTTTGGGGGCCCAGATTGTTATCTCCCCCCCCATCAGTTTTATTGATAGACGGCCGCAGGGGTGGCATAGCGACTGTGCTGAGCCCAGATTTTTCCTCTGGGGCCTGCACTTGTGACAGGAGGCCCACAGGGGTTGAGAACTGGCAGTGTTGGGCCCAGGTTTTCCCCCCACATTTAGTCCTTAGATTAGCTCATTGGGAAATGTATAGGCATTGTGGACTGTTGTAGAATTAAGCAGGGCAGTAATTGGCTGTTGCCCAGGCTCACAGTTGGCACTGTTGTTGGGCAATTTGAGCTTGAGGTACTGGGTCACCCCTAGTGGCTGTTGCTATGCCACTGGAGTATCCCAAAGGCTGTGGAATTTTCCTTAGAGTCTTCTCACTACGGTTCCCCATAATAGTGGATCATTGTTACAGATTAACAGGAGGCACAAGGCTTTTTGATCCTTTTATACCATACAGAGCTGTGCCTTAGCTTCTACTGGGGGAATTAGGCATCTGGGTCTTAGTTTCCATTGGGGTGGCTTTGTCATTATAGAAGTCATGGCTCTGCTCCATATGCTTATCTAATTCCCTTTTGAAGGCTACGATCGGGCGGGCCGCAGCAAGATCGGGGCTGGCAGCTAGGTGCAGCTGTGTCTGGAGCCCAGCAGCACTGTTGGCAGGATAAGCAGCGGCCATGGCAGAAGCCCTGAGGCAGCTGCGGGACACCTATCAGCCTGCTGTGGAGGGCCCAGGTGTCCCAATGGCTGAGGTGGCGGTGGCTGATTCGAGGAGGCG
>NW_015159713.1:1466888-1484694 GCF_001447785.1 Gekko japonicus
CAGAGGTCAGTTGTCCCACTTGCCCTGGGACAAGATCCAGGATTTTTAAAAGTTAATTGGTCAAGCTACTAAGCTCAGAAAAATAACTTTGCTGGAGCTCCAGAGGCTGGCAGGTCACCTGAACTTTGCTTTCAAAGTTGTCGCTCCCGGCAGGGCATTTGTTTGTCGCCTTTGTGACACCATGGTGGGCTTGTACCTGCCTCACCATAGGACCAGGGTCACAATGGGAATTAGGGAGGACCTCTTTGTTTGGTAAGATTTCTTGGAATCCTTCAATGGGGTTTCATTCTGGCGGGAGGACCTCTTAGTTGAGGCGGAGCTCCAAGTAGCTTCTGATGCTACAAGCTCTTCTGGGTTTGGAGTTTATTTTAGGGGCCATTGGTGCGCTGAGGACTGGCCACGGGATTGGTTCTGGGCGGGTTGGGTCAAAGACCTAACCTTTCTGGAATTCTTCCCGATTGTGATAGCAGTGGGGGTGTGGACAGCAGATTTTGCTGGTCATACAGTCCATTTCTGGTGCGACAACCTTGGCACAGTTCAAGTCATTAATTCAATGACCTCTAAGTCAGCTCGGATCATGACATTGGTTAGGGCCTTCACTTTAATCTGCCTCAAAAACAATATTTTGTTTAAAGTCCTGTTTGTGGGAGGCGTGGGTACTGGGCACTGTCAATTCTTGTTGGACTCCTTTACATCTTTGGCCGGGGAGCTTGGAGTTCCATTGGCCCATGAGAAGATGGAGGGGCCTACCAAGGTATTGATGTATTTAGGGATTGAATTGGACACCAGAGGTCAGTTGTCCCACTTGCCCTGGGACAAGATCCAGGATTTTAAAAAGTTAATTGGTCAAGCTACTAAGCTCAGAAAAATAACTTTGCTGGAGCTCCAGAGGCTGATGGGTCACCTGAACTTTGCTTGCAAAGTTGTTGCTCCCGGCAGGGCGTTTGTGTGTCGCCTTTGTGACGCCATGGTGGGCTTGTACCTGCCTCACCATAGGACCAGGGTCACAAAGGGAATTATTTATTTATTTATTTATACTTTCCATTTATAGACCACTCAACCCCCAAAGGGCTCTGAGCGGTTTACACAGTACCATTTTTTAAAATTACACTACCTCACTAGGGCCACACATCGAGGGGAAATGACTACCTATCAGGCACCCATGGCAGGGTCTTGGTTGTTGTTTCTGAGGAAGTTCTTAGTCCCGGGTGACGATGTCTCGGCGGAGATCTTCGACCGCAGCAACTCCTTCCGGGGATGGTCCCTCAGTGCATGACAGTGCACGCTGCCATAGCTGGCCTCTGTCCTTGATTGGCTCCGGCGTACCACGTTGCCTCGGCACCGTGCCCTGCTGGCCCAATCTCCATCCGGGTCGCTTGATTCACCGCCATTGCCGCCGCCATGTTTCATCAGCTGCCTTCGCCACCATTCCACCGCTCAGCCACACCAAAGGGAAGGAGGGTGCCCCCCCACTCTAGGAGCAGGTACCCAATTCATCTACTCGCCCGTATGGGCTTTCGAACCACTGGGTGGGCGGGAGGACCTCTTAGTTTGGCAAGATTTCTTGGAATCCTTCAATGGGGTTTCATTCTGGTGGGAGGACCTCTCAGTTGAGGCGGAGCTTCAAGTAGCTTCCGATGCTGCAGGCTCTTCTGGGTTTGGAGTTTATTTTAGGGGCCATTGCTGCACTGAGGACTGGCCACGGGATTGGTTCCGGGCGGGTTGGGTCAAAGACCTAACCTTTCTGGAATTCTTCTCGATTGTGATAGCAGTGGGGCTGTGAACTGACCTCGACACCATTAAAGCAAGGTGGCCTGATACACTGATTGTTTGGTCGGCAATCTTGCCACGCCGTGTCTGGTGTGGCCTTGGGGGCCCCCGGGGTTTGGACAGGCCCCGGAAGAAGGTGAACCGACATATGGAGAAGGCACTGGAGGTGGGTTTGGGTCGGTTTCTCCCTCATCCAGGTATTTGGGTAGAGCTTGACCTATACAGGGATGATGGCATACATTTGTCAAACAAGGGCAATAACATATTCCTGGAGGAATTGCGGCAAGGGATTAAGGCAGCCTTGGGTTGTTAGGTGGCCACGGCAGCCAAAGCAGAGGCTTGGCCTTGCCTGTGGCAGAGTAGGGGGGAAAAGAAAGCAGAACCGGTAAGCACTTTCAGCCAGTTTCGGTTGACCAGGGAGTCATCAGGAACGGCCCCATGGCTGTAGGGCTTAGGGCTGGGAATGGTGACCACCTCAGGGAGCCTCTTGGGTAAGCTCCTCCCTGAGGCTGTAGGGCTTCAGGGGTAGGTGCTCCTGGGGGTGACCTGTGTGCTGGGCTGCCAGTCGTGGGCTAGAGACTTGGCCCTAGACTGGGGCTAGTGACTTGCCCATACATCTAGGCAAGGAGGTTGGCTGGAGTGACACCTGCCTAGCCTGTTCTGCTCCCAGTTAGTTCCCTTGCTGTTGATTTATTATGCAAAATAAATAGTTAATAAAGTGACCCTTGTTTGAATTCCAAACAATTGTCTGTCTCATTATTTCCGGCTCAGGGGGCAAAAAGCTTAGTAGGAAAAATTAGCTGCATCCAACCCATTATATCTGCTTTCTCATAACAGTGGTGACTAGCAAGGAAGTTCTATAACTTATGGACAAATCCCAAGGTAACAAATCACCAGAACTAGATGGTCTCCATCTATCAGTTTACCTGGCACAGATGTTATGCTAACCAGCCTGAAACTTCCCAGATCCCACTGGATCCCTTTTTAATGGGTGTTACATTGGTCACTCTCCAGTACAGAGGTTGACATCGTTTATTTGGAGTTCCAAAAGGCTTTTGACAAGTCCCTCACCAAAGAATCTTGAGCAAGCTGCATAGCCATGGGATAGGAGGATAAGTCTTATGGATTGGAAACTGGCTAAAAAAACAGGAAGCAGAGGGTAGGAATAGATTGTCAGTTTTTGCAATAGATGAAGATGAGCAGCAGGATCCCTCAGGAATCTGTATCAGGACCAGTGTTCCCTTTAAGCTGAGTTAGTGTGAGCTAGCTCACAGTTTTTTAGCCTCCAGCTCACAGATTTTTGTCTTAGCTCAGGAAAAAGGGCGCCAGAGCAATGTTCCCTCTAAGCTGTGGAGTCCTGTGAGCAAAAATTCTACTTTGTGAGCTACAGGCATTAAAGTTGTGAGTGAGTGATTTGGCTACTGCATACATTAGTTTGCTCTGGAGCCATCCTTCCTGAGCTAAGACAAAAACTTGTGAGCTGGAGGCTAAAAAACTGTGAGCTAGCTCACAGTAACTCAGCTTAGAGGGAACACTGCTCCAGAGCACACTAATTTATGCAGTAGCCAAATCTCCTGCTCACAACTTTAATGCCAGTAGCTCACATAGTAGAATTTTTGCTCACAGAGATCCATAGCTTAGAGGGAGCATTGATCAGGACCACTGCTTTTCAACTTGTTCATATATGACCTGGAGTTAGAGGTGAGTAGTGAGATGGCCAAGTTTGCAGATGACATCAAAATATTTAGGGTGGTTAAAATGTATTGAGAAGAGCTCCAAAAGGATCTCTCAAAACAGAATGGGCATTAAAATGGCAGGTGAGATTCAATGTGAGCAAGTGTAAAATGATGCATATGGGGGCAAAAAATCCTAACTTTGCATATACACTGATGGAATCTGTATTGCCAAGAGGCAAAAGGTTCTTTACCATTGAGGGATTCGTAGGCAATAAGCACACAAGTACTGAAGGAAAACAGACAGTTTTATTGAAATCTCCCTGGTAATGTACAGAAAAGAAATCTATAAGTCATAAAAACAGAAAATATACCCTTACACTGCTTCTGATGATTGGGAGCCCCTAAGAATGACAGTGGACGGACTCCTACTACAACTGGCTGGTGTGCCCAGCACTGCTCTCTGGTCCAGCCTCAGCCAAGGTTCGCTAATAGGGCAGTTCCCAGGGACTTATATACTATTTTAGGATTACATGATTTTCACCTGTGTGCGTGTGTGTTTTTCCTATAACTGATAAGTGGTGTGAGATGGCAAGTGTCCAACACAGATTCTCCCTACATTCCAATATCAGGTGCATCGGCTTAACATGAAACCAGCCCATTTCTCAAAGTGCAATAACAAGTGATAAATTAACATTAAAGAAGAAAAACATGTTTTAAACAGAGAACATTTTCAATGTCTGTAACCTCATCAGGTCTGGCCCAGAGGGCATTTTGGGTACAGATGGAGAAACTGTGGTTCACCACTAACTCCTCAAATTACAATGGTCTTCCACAAGTGCCACTACAGGATCTGAGATGGCAGCAACAGACCAAGAAAGGTATCTTGGGGTAGAAGCAGATATCTCAATGAAAATGTTAGCCCAGTGTGTAGCTGCTGTGGAAAAAAAGCAAATTCCATGCTGGCCATAATTAGAAAAGGAATAGACAATAAAACTGCTGCTATCATACTGCCTTTACACAAATCTATGGTATTCCACACTTTTAATATGGTGCACAATTCAGGTCACCACACCTGAAAAAGGATATTGTAGAGCTTGAAAAGGTGTACAAAAGAGCTACCAAAATGATCAGGGGGCTACAGCAACTGCCTATTAAGACTAGTTAAAACACTTTGGGCTGTTTAGCTTAGAAAAAAGGTGAATAAGGATAGAATAAGGGGAGAAATGATAGAGGTGTATAGAATACTAGAACCCATGGTCATCAATTGAAGCTGAAGGGTGGGAGATTCAGGGTAGACAAGAAGAAGTCCTTCTTCACTCAGCACATAGTTAAACTGGGGAACTTGCTGCCACATGATGTGGTAATGGCCACTAAAACAGAAGGCTTTAAAAGTGGAGTGGATAAATTCATGGAGAATGGGGCTATCAATGCCTACTAGCCACAATGGCTACTAGTCATGATGGATATCTACTCCCTCCAGTTCCAGAGGCAGTATATCTCTTTATATCAGTTGCTGAGGAAAACAGGAGGATGCTGTTGCCGTCATCCTGCTTGTGGGTTTCCTAGGGGCATCTGATTGGCAACTGTATGATCAGAATGCAGGACTTGATGGGCCCATGGTCTGATTCAGTATAGCTCTTCTGATGTTCTTATATTCTTATAATATTTTAAAGCTTTTGTGCCAAACTGTATCCTGTAATCTTAGTCAACAAAATAAAGAGGCAAAAGAAAGACAAGGTGCTTAACTGCTATAAGTTTATGAAACTCACAATATATTAGCAGTATAAAGTCAATACAGACATGCCTGAAAGATCGCAGCAAAAGAAGCACAAGCAGAGCCTGTCAAAATCCAAAGCAGCCTATAGGTTTACACAGAAATCCATCTCTTTGGCCCTGAAAAAAAGGGGGCTAGATCCTCCCACAGGTTTCATTCCGCTCCTGTGATCAGATTCCTTGCACACATCTGATGTAGGGGGGAAATGTTCAGGTTCATGTCCCTAACCAGCATAATTAAAACACAGATCAGTGTAGCAACTATTATAAATAATATTATAGGGAAAATGTGTGCATGTCTGTTTGCAGCGAGCATAACATATCAGAAAATTAGGAGTATCAAAATTGTCCCCCAGCTTCAGGATGATTGTGGGAATTGCACTGCCAAGAAAGTATGAATTCAGAACATCCTGGACAAGTTATCCCCAGACTATCTCCCATGTGCTGGAAGTGAAGGACTCTGCGCTGTCTCTTAGCCTCAGACTTCAGAGGGGGGGTTATAAGAGAGTCAGAGAGAGAGAGAGAGACTGGAACACTGACTACCCTTTTCTCTCTGATGCTATCCCTTTGATGTGTAGATTGCTACTCTTAGGTCCCAATCAGATGGGTCTTTAGATCCACGCCAGGCACGAGGTATTGACCAGACAGCAACATCTGTGAAACGTGCCTCTTCTGTGATCATCCCATTTTGCTGTGCTAGGGACCGTACTTAATAGATACTGGTGAAAGTCCAGTGTTTTTGCTTCCCGACAGGCCACTGACAGGACTTTTCCCCATCTGATTGTTCCATCGCACAATCAGTCCATTGGGATGGTCTGACATCAGACCATCCCGAGCGGCCGCCATTTTTAAAAAATTCTAAGCAATATGTGCATAAATGCATAAATGCGTGACAGCCGCAGAGCTCCGCTCAAACATTCTGGACAATTTCATGTTTCTGAATGGTCCATGAGTTTTATGAACTGTGTTAATTAAAAAGGAACCTAGAGGGAGATACCACTGGCGGTACTTTAACCATTCAATTCCACGCAAGTGTGGAAAAACAAGTACACATTGAGGTGTAGATGCGCATGTGCAAACATAATTAAAAAACAACAACAACCGTGCTGCTTCTTTAGGTGGATGCCTTCTAGACAATCCACTGTGGAGTATGCGTGCGGTAAGGGGACTGTCTGGCCGTGCGATGCCAGATAAAAAGATCTGGATCAAATCAGAGCCAGGCCAATGGCGGATTTATCTGCCTGTCTGAACACACCCTTAGAGAAACTTCCTTCCAGTCTAACGCCATCTCTTCACACTTTGCCAGACTCCTCCATCTTGGCAATATGAGAGCAGGACATGGCTCCTGCATCTCCATCCATCCTAGTTAGGGGTTCTAATGCATTTCTTTTCATGAATATTTATGCTTTTAAATAAAATGTAGGGTGAATACTTAGCATTATAGGAGAAAAACAGGGCAGAACACCAGTTTCAGTGTTAGCCCACAGACGTCACAGAGGCAGATCCCCTATAAAATAATATTGCAAGTACAGTGAATTACAGAGTTGGTGAGCAGAGCAAGCACGGGCTGGCCCCTTGTTAGCATATAAAGGAAATGTCCCAGAGGATTTATTTAGCATATGAACATATATAGTCTCTAATGCAGAGATATAATAATTTCTGACACAGTTGTGCTCTCACTTGATGTCTGATGGCCAACTGAGACTCAACAGCATGTACCACTAATCACCCCATTAAACTTCTTTTGTAATGCAGAAATACTAAGATGATTTTCACAAAAGATTTGTCTCTTGCTTGTCCACTGGCCTGTAAGACACTGAAGCAATCAATAAGCACAAAATCAAATAAGGGGACAAGTAGAAAAAAGGCAGAGGGAGCAAACTGACAGTATATATTGCAATTTTATGGAAAACCAGTTCCCTATAAGGGACAACATAGAATCCTAGGTTCTTATGTGGCCATTTTTCTTGCTTTCTAAATCACTGTTCCAAAAATCTTCTCACTGCTCTCGGATTCAAAAACTCACTCACCTCTGTTAGGCTCTTTTCAGCTACCCTCTTTTCTCTATGAGCATGTACGTTTTTTATAATGCACTGTTGTCACCTTGGCTCACTTTATGATGCATCTCATTTTGCAGATAACTGTTCCCCAACTTATAGCTTTGTTGTGACATATTGAATTCCCTACATGTGTTATTTCCATTAGAAAAGTAAGCAGTTCAGCAGAAAAGATGGCTAAGTGATCTCCCGCATTTAATTTTTGGAGGGGATAGAGATAATTCCAATGGCGCCTCATAGGGAAGACAGTTTGCAAAACGTCTAAAATGATCGCATTGCACTGCAAAGGAAACTAACATGAAAGGATACAATGGAGGGAAAGTAATTTTGGTTTCCCGTTGCCCTAAAATGTTTACTTTCCCCCTGCATGTTGCATGTTTAAGTTCAATGAATCTGTGGCCACAGCTGTGGGCACACACAAGGGCAAACACCAAGAATGAATGAACTTTTATTTTCATCTCAACATAAACATTTCATGCTTGTACACATTTGCCTCCAGTTCTGGGTGTGTTCCAACCATGTTTTGATCTATGATACAAGACCAAAAACTTGGGCTGAGACCCTGCAAATATGTGAGATCTTCTCCTTGAACCATCTGGGGAGACATCCATTGTGGCAAGCCTTTAGCCAGAGATTTCCACAGGTGAGAACAAGGAAGATCCCCATAATAGCATGACACCTTCATCCCCTTATTCTCAAATAGTAATCACTCCTTCTCAGAAAGGCATTCCTTCACAGGGGATCCTTTCTTCAGTACCACACCAATCTCATAAGCAACATGAGACATAATCAACCATTGGAGCACACACCTCAGGAACAAATCATGTGTCCTTTAATTGAAAACAGAAATCCTCCAGGGAGGTGGAGCTTAGCATCCTCTAAGTAGGTCTTCTAGAAAAAGCATGTTAAGATCTCTGTGCCAAACTTGTTCACCTGTTCATCATACCATTTTTGACAGTTGTAATCACACAAGTTTCAAATCTCTGTCTCATTGTGCATTATACTGAATATCTCTGTGTGCATAGTAGCTGTAGTTGCTTATTTTTGTTTCTTTATTATTTGGGGTTATTATTGGGTGTTTGCATAGGAGAGAACATCTGTCTTCTCTCTCCTCAAGGGTGACTTGTTGGTCATGTTGCTAAAGTGCACAGATCACTCAGTTTGCCCCCTCTTGTGCAAAATACTTAAAACACCAATCATTAAGACTTTGCAGGGAAAATGTATTATTGGATCTGTCCATGCACAGAAGGATTTCCATGCACTGAAGAGTGACTTTCCCACCCCACACTGATGCCTGAAATGCCACCTGAGATGCTGTTCCTGGAAGAATGGGAGACCCCCATGAGTAGCACAAAGGAGAAGTTGGAAGCCTGCCATTGGAGGGAGGATCAGCGGAAGTCCCCCTGTCTTGTATGCAAAGATCTTTTTTGACAAGAGACCCAGCCCACTGTGTTTATTGATAATCATTGGCCTGCCAGCTAGTTTTCTCATGGTTTAAGGCATTGACTCCAGTGTGGCACACTGTGATGACAAGTCTGTGGGAGAATGCCCATACATGAAATCAGGGCTTTTTTTGTAGAAAAAGCCCAGCAGGAACTCATTAGCATAATAGGCCACACCCAACAGCAGTAACTCGTTAGTATATTAGGCCACACCCCCATACCTTCCCTTGGCTTGCCCGGGTGCCCTGCGGCTGCGGGGAGCCCGAGCAAGCCCCCCCTTGAAGGGAAGGGAAAGCAGTTTAAACTGTCTTCCCTTGGCTTGCCCGGGTGCCCCCGGCTGCAGGGACCCCAGCCAAGCTGGCCCTTGGACAGGCTGGGGAAGGCACGGGGAGGCACAGAGTCGCCAGGGGGGTCACTCTCCAGGCCTTCCCTCTGTAGCCACACACGCAGAGGTTTTGGCTGTAGTGGGGGTGGCCAACTCTGAAGCCAGCTAGAACTCCATCCCTGTGTGTTCCTGTCCAAAAATAGCCCTGCATGAAATGCTGCATATTGTATGGCACAGTTAAGTTTGAATATGCAGAAAGAAACCCGCTGAACAGGCTTGAACTGCTCATAAGCAGCTGAACTTACTCTTAACAAAACTTTGAGTCCCTGCTTGCAACTGGCTACCTGAATGTGAGCTGTACCAACAGGTTCTTAAGTATCCCAACACAGACCTCAACACATACATCCTATGACATGTCTAAGAAGATACCTGTTCTTCTAATATTTATTTACTTAGAATATTTCTATGCCGTCTCTTCAAAGTCCTGCTTGAAGCAACTTACAAGTAAAATCACTACAGTATAAAAACAGCCATTAAAAGCAAGCAACTGGACATTAGCTACATAAAGGTATCCATAAAACAGACCATTAAAAAGCTGATAATATCAAGCCCCTAAATAAAAGCCTGGGTGAAAAACTTTGTTTTGACTGGGTGCCTAAAAGAAAGTAAATAGACAGCACACAATAGGACAGGAGTCTGAAGGGGGCAGGGACATAGGGGACTGTCATCAGGTGATAGCATGATGTCACTTCCAGTAAAAACGCACTAGTGATCTTATACCTCCTTAAGAATTGCTGGAAACACTGTGATAAAACTACAGCGTTTCTGGCAATTCCTGGAGTGAACTAACATCACTTATGGGTTTTCCCTCAAAGTGATCTCACACTATCATCAACAGTCCCCATTTTGATCAGGAGAAATCAGGGGTTAAAAGTTAACTTCCCCTTTCACAGTGCCACAGATCAATCTATACAGAGGGTGTAATGGCTGATTTTTGTGGCTGTATTATACAATGTGGTATCAAATCAAGGGTCATTAATTGATGGCATGTGCAATTTGGTCCTGATATGTTGTGCTTGATCCATTCTCCAGGCACACCAAAGCTTTGCTTCCTGAATGGCAGGATTTATTAAGATTTTATTTCCTAAAGTCAGAACAAGAGGAATATTGTACCTAAACGTTATGCCCGTCTTAACAAACTTGAGCTGAAGTGGCATACTTTGAGCAATAAAGCTGAAGGACGAACAGGCATCAAAGGGAATTCGGTTTTAGGTTAACTGCTCAGCATGCTTCCAGCAGACAAGCAATGGATATGGAATTCTCTTCAGAATTCACAGCTGGCCACAGGAGCCTTTTGCAAAGGGAGACACTCAAAGTCCGCTGAGTGCTAAGCCACATGTGGTAACATTATAGGGTTTGGCAACATGGATGGAAACCGGTCAACTCAGCACCAGCAGTAAAAGGAACTTTTGTACAAAACAACATTTTCTTATTTCTGGATCCTTCAATATAGAAAATGTCTGCTATGACAAACTATTCCAATCATTCTGACAGTTTTCTACCATGTATTAATATATGCAAAGTACTAATGGAACTCCACTGAGAGCCAGTTTAGTGCAGTGGTTAAGAGCATGGACTCTAATCTGGGAGAACTGGGTTTGATTCCCCGCTCCTTCATGTGCAGCTGCTGGTGTGACCTTGGATCAGTCATAAGTTCTTTCAAAGCTGTTCTCTCAAGGGTAGTTCTGGAAAGAGCTCTCTCAGCTCCACCTACCTCACAGGGTGTCTACTGTGGGGAGAGGAAGAGAAAGGGATTGTAAGCCACTCTGAGACTCCTTTGGGTAGTGAAGGGCGGGGTATAAATCCAATTTCTTCTTCTTCTTCTTCACATCAACCTTTATAATACATTCAGCAGGGTGAATGAAAGCTTTCAATGTTATTGATGAGAAATGTGCTATAATCATCACAGTTCCCATTTTTAAGGTGGAGATACACCACTATGTAACACAATTGTTGTTCAGTCGCACAGTCGAGTCCAACTCTTCGTGGCCCCCATGGACCACATCACACCAGGCCCTCCTGTCTTCCGTCGTGCTCCGGAGTTTGCTTAATTTCATGTTTGCTGCCACGACAACACTGTCTAACCATCCCATCCTTTGCCATCCCCATCTTCTTTGTCCTTCAATCCTTCCCAGCATCAGGGTCTTCTCCAGTGAGTGCTCCCTTCTCATTTGGTGGCCAAAGTATTTGAGCTTCAGTTTCATTATCTGGCCTTCCAGGGAACAGTCGGGGTTGATTTCTTTTAGGATTGACTGAGTTGATCTCCTTGCAGTCCAGGGGACTCCCAAGAGTCTTCTCCAGCACCATAATTCAAAAGAATCTATTCTTCGGCGCTCGGCCTTCCTTATAGTCCAACTCTCGCAGCCATACAGTACTACTGGGAATACCATTGCTTTGACCATATGGACTTTTGTTGGCAGAGTGATGTCTCTGCTTTTTAATATGCTGTCAAGGTTTGCCATCGCTTTTCTCCCAAGGAGCAGGCGTCTTTTAATTTCATGGCTGCAGTCACCGTCTGCAGTGATCTTGGATCCCAGGAACATGAAGTCTGTCACTGCTTCCACAACTTCTCCTTCTGTTTGCCAAGGAGTGATGGGGTCTGATGCCATGATCTTAGTTTTCTTTATGTTAAGCTTCAAGCCCACTTTTGCACTCTCCTCTTTTACCCTGAGCAAGAAGCTCTTTAGGTCCTCTTCACTTTCTGCCATTAGAGTGGTATCGTCTGCATATCTGAGGTTGTTGATCTTTTCCCCAGCAATCTTAATTCCCACTTGTGATTCATCCAGGCCAGCATTTTGCATGATGTACTCTGCATATAAATTAAATAAGCAAGGGGACAATATACATCCTTGTTGTACTCCTTTTCCTATGCTAAACCAATCAGTTGTTCCATATCCAGTTCTAACTGTTGCTTCTTGACGCTTATACAGGTTTCTCAAGAGACATGTGAGGTGGTCTGGTACTCCCATCTCTTTAAGGACCTGCCATAGTCTGTTGTGATCCACACAGTCAAAGGCTAGACAGTCGCATCTCCTGGATGTATCAGACTCTCTCAATTGCACAGTAGAGGCTTGCCTATCTATCTCTCCTGTGCAACTGAGACTGGTAAAGCAAGTTGTGATGTGGCAGCAGCAGCAGAACTAGAAAATGAAGCAGGAAACAACCAGGGCCTTGTGGGATGGATTGGGGCCCTCTATGTTTGACACCCCTGATTTAGATATATTTGTACCATGCTTTTTCCCCAGTGAGGATACCAAATGGCTTATAGCATTGTAAATGTCTTCTCCATTTTATGTACAAAACAACCCTGTGAGCTAGGCTGAGAGAAAGTAACAGGCCCAAGTTCATCCAGTAAGCTGCTGTGGCAGATCAGACTTTCAGACTTTCATCTCCAAGATCCTAGTTCAGCATTCTAACCACTGCACCATGTTACCAGATAGCCTTAGGTCGTGTTCAGACGGGTCCTTACATCTGACCCAGGCACTAATGCCTGGCGGATTTAAAGGGAATGATCAGACAGCGACATCTGGGAAAGGTGACACTTCCATGATCAGCCTGTTTTGCCCCGCCAGTGAGCCGTACTTAAAAGATACCACTGAAAGTCTGGTGCTGTTGCTTTCCAATGGGCCAATGAGGGACTTTCCTTTCTCTGATTGTTCCAGTGTGCAATCAGCCCATCTGGATGGTCTGCTCCAGACCATCCCAAATGGCTGCCATTTTTAAAAACTCTCCAAGCGATATGCACATAAACCCATAAATGTGCGATAGTCGCAGAGCTCCACTCAAGTGTTCAGGACAATTTCATGTTAACCAATGGGCCATTAAATTAATGAAACTCATTAACTGAAATTGGACCTCAAGGGAGGACAATGTAGGTCTTTCCCCAAGCAAAATAGTCCCTTCACTGACCCAGATCTCCAGGGCAGGGGGGATGGTCAGGACTCATTTCATCCAGCCCTGGTCGTCTGCATCAGAACAGAAACTGAAAGAAGTTGGGTATGCTTGGACTGTCTTGTTGGTCGCTCCATGGGGAGGGATGGGGAGGCGTAGGGATTTCGGCTATGTGTCCTTCAGGTGGTGCTTTAATCATGCAATTCCACGCATGTGTGGAAAACCAAGCACACAATGAAGTGCATATGAGCATGCGCAATGGAATTTTTTTTTAAATGACCACGCGGCTTCTTCAGGAGGATGCCGTCTAGACAATCCACAGCAAAGTCAGCGCACAGTAAGGCGATTCACGGGGAGAGCTATCTGGTCATGCAACACTGGATAAAAAAGATCGGGATCAAATTTGAGCCGGACCAATGGTGGGATTAGCTGCCCGTCTGAATGCACCCTTAGGAAAGACATACTTAGATGCAAATGGAGGACAGGGAGGTGAAGTGAGTAGAATAAGGAATACCAAAGGTGTCCAAACAGAATACTCGCCCTTGCTCATGACTCACTAAGCAAAATGTATCAGCTTCCTGATTGCAATTTATGGATAATACTATCCACCTACCTTACAAGTTCATTGTTAAGATTAAAACAGTACATATGAATTGCTTTGAAAGCTTGAAAGTACTATATGAATGGTAGGTATCATCATCTCAAAAGTGACCACATGAACTGACCAACTATTTGCTTACTGTGAATATTTTCTGAAGTTAAACACTGTTTGCTTTTTACCCATATGTGTATTCTGTGCAATCCAACTATTCATGTTTACTTTGAAAATGTGTCTCTCTGTGCTCATTGGGATCTACTGCCAAAAGTGAGCACAGGAGTACACCATTAGGATCAAACAGAATGTTTGGCATATAGTTTTACTAGCAGCTACTTTTCACCACAATCACACAAACAAAACTTCACGCATGGGGAAAAGAGACTGGAGGGTAGCATACACAGAGTGATGGAAGAGCTGATCATATCCTCCCTTCTAAGGTTTCTTCACTTCAAATAGCTCCCATTTTGCAAGTGCTTTAGACAAGACATGGCACTCTGCCAAGTATGTTGCTCCATCCTTGTTCAGTTTTATCTCTAACACTTTTTAAAAAATATTTGAAATTCATGGAGGTAACCATGTTGTGCAACTTTCATTCTATGAACTGTAACCTCTTTGCAATCTCGTTATCTAAGGTTCCGAGTCAGACAGATCTAAAATGGAAAGATGCCCAGATTTCTTACTGTGTTCACAGATGGAAGTGCACTAAATTAATTCATGCTTCAGTACTATTGCATATTAGATGGTGTCTTGAGAGTACTGCTCCACTATATAACACTGTGAACCCTGGTCCATAATGTTATGCTCTTGCTGGGGTAGCATTCCAATTGCTGCACAGTTTGGATAATTTATACTTCACTGCCAGGGGGGGAAATGGCACTGGCACACAGGTCTATGCCAACTCCAGCTGGGCTCACACCTCTTAAACACTCTAAAAAAGAAATATCTTTCCAAAGTGTCTTGTTGGCAATTTTTAACGGTGCAGCCACCTCTTCTGTTAACATGGATCACTTCTGGTCCTTCACAGTGGGTCCTTTGGAATGGCAAACAATTCAGTTGTGGAGATCATATAACTAGAACAGCTGTCTTTGCTTAACTGGTGGGCTGGATGACTCCATCCTGACCATGGACTCAGTTAAGAGGCTATCTCCCTCTCGCAACTTTTGGCTGACAGAATTTCATTGATTTTTTTCAGGGGTCAGAGGGCTGCTCATATTCCCTCTTCTGGGCCAAGAAGCTACAAATGGATAAGACTGACATATATAGCTTGATTTACAAGCAGATTCGCTCAACATCTACACAGTTGCATAGCACTGATAAAGCAAACAGCAGCCATTCTGGAGCATATGGAGTGCTTTAAGCTGGAAGTTTGCCTAGACATGAAGGCCAGCCATCCTATCCATGACCATCTTGGAATGTAATGGCCACAGGCAGAAGAACACCAAATAGTCCTGGGCCATTTATGCTCATTAATGAGAGAATACATTTGAGCCTTATATAGTACCCTACATTGCATTATGGCTTGCGTAAGGCAGTCTAGCAAGTTAAATAGCAGAAACAATATTCCAATCAGGACTTCCTGATTCATACCTAATGGCCAAATTAGACAAGATAACAGGAAATCTGTGATTATGGTCCATTTTTTAAATTTAAAAGCAGATACAGGGGGTCTCATATCCAATGTAGATGTGACAGTGGGGGAAACAGGGTAAACATATTTCCTGTGCTATTTTCACGATTTAATTATCCTCTCCCCACATTAGTACTGTTTATATTGCACCCAGAAACACCTAGGCTTCACTGGGGTGTAATTTAGATTCGGAAAGTACAAGGGTAAAGGGTTAACTACCAATACTCCTCAAGCACCACAGCTCCAGTTTGATTACCTTCCCGCCTCTCCCATCCAGTCCTCCAACCTGTAACTGGATTTAACATTTAAAAAATTGACGGAAGATTCTGCCAATGGCTTTTTTGCTATGTCATTTACTTTAAATCATACTTTCATTCAAACTAATTCTGAAAGGGAAAATATTCATTGCCTCCAGAACAGAGATTGGAATTTGGTGTGGGTTTTCCAGAAAAATTAGAACCAGAACATCATTTTTGTGTATTTATTTTAACTCAGATCTAGTAAACACATTTTAAAAGCACCCCAGGTTGATTTCATATCCAAGCATTAACAAGTACACGAACTGAAATATTTTAGGGGGGGGGGAATCAAGTGTGGCTTAAATGCTACATTCAGACAAATTCAAAACTTTATGTGAAAATTATTTTATTCAAATAATAACTTAATATTTAAAGAGAATATAGTATGTACTTCCTTATAGTGTTTAAAAAAATTGGGGGGGAACATTCATTTTTACATTCATTTACAAACCCAAAGAACTGTGCATGATATGTCACAGACATGGTCGTCCATTCATCTACTCAAAAGAATTCAAACTCTCTTCCACAAATGTCACTGGGGCACCTCATCACTTTCATTACTTGTTAGTTCAAACCAGACTGGTGATTACAATATCCTGCCCGGTATGTGAGAGGAGAAATAGAAAGAAAAAAATAGTTTGACTGTGCAAGTCAAATCAAAAGCAAATCATGTAACTTCATAACATGATCTTTTGATGTGGCTTAAAATATGTATTTATGGTTTTATCCCACCACCACCACCTGGTTTACAATCAATGAAACATGTATGTACTCTCTTCTGAATAATCACTTGAAAAAATAGGTTCGTGATAGAGTGGTCCTTCTAACACAATAGAAAACTGTGTACAGTGCTACACTATGTTCCTCCTGTGTACAATCTGTCCCACTTGACTGGCTGGAGATGGGAAGGACAGGGAGGCAGGCATGTCTGGGTTCCCTGCCCGATGTTCTACAGGTGCCCCGCAGGGCACCTGGAGAACATCGGGCAGGAAATCCAGGGCATTTAAATCCCCCTGTGTCTCTCCACAAAAGCGGAGAGGCTCAGGGGGAAAGGAGGGCATGTCTGCAGCGGACTGGCTGCAGAAGGAAGGGGAGGTGAGCAGACATTTCTGAGTTCCTTGCTCAATCTTCTCCAAGTGCCCCATGGCTTCGGGACACCTGGAGAAGATCAGGCATGAAACCCAGGGCATTTAACCCCCCTCCCAAGTCTCTCCAAAAAGTGGAGAGGCTCAGGGGGAAAGGAAGGCATGTCTGCCCACCCACCCCCCTACCTTCTGCAGACCATGGTGGGCTGGCTGCAGAAGGAAGGGGATGTTGGCAGGCATGTCTGGGTTCCCTGCTTGATCTTCTCTAAGTGCCCGCGGTTGCATCATAGGCAATATTTACATCAGTGGCATTTCTAAGACCAAACACACAATCCAGAATGAGCTATTTCTGATGGGAAGTCTAGATAAGCAATGAAGGGGAAAAAAACCCCTATGCATTCCTATCAACTCCGGCCAGCGCCGGAGGTTAGGAGTTTGGGAGTGCTCCTGGACTCCTTGTTATCTATGGAGGCCCAGGTGGCAGCCACTGCCAAGTCAGCCTTCTACCATCTGCGGCTGGTGCGGCAGTTGGTCCCCTTCCTCGACCGCAGTGACTTGGCCACAGTGATCCATGCGACGGTCACCTCGAGGCTAGACTACTGTAACGCTCTCTACATGGGGCTGCCTTTGTCGCAAATCCGGAAGCTGCAGCTAGTGCAGAATGCTGCGGCCAGGCTGTTGATGGGTCTTCCTAGAAGGGACCACATCCAGCCTGTGCTGAAAGCAGCATGTCTGCCTCCCTGTCCTTCCCATCTCCAGCTTGTTGTTGTTGTTCAGTCGCACAGTCGAGTCCGACTCTTCGCGAACCCATGGACCAGATCACGCCAGGCCCTCCTGTCT
This sequence comes from Gekko japonicus, assembly GCF_001447785.1. NCBI lineage: Eukaryota > Metazoa > Chordata > Lepidosauria > Squamata > Gekkonidae > Gekko > Gekko japonicus. The sequence continues at coordinate 1,484,332 of NW_015159713.1, forward strand.
TCCGCCGTCCTCTGAAGTTTGCTCAACTTCATGTTTGTTGCATCTATGACACTGTCTAACCATCTCATCCTTTGCTGTCTCTGTCTTCTTTGACCTTCAATCTTTCCCAGCATCAGGGTCTTCTCCAGTGAGTGCTCCTTTCTCATTAGCGGAGCTCTTCCCCCAGGGGTATGAGTAGGAGCCGCCACTACCATCATCATTATTCCATCTTCACCTGGCCCTGGATGAGGGAACATCAATGTTTCCCTGGAGCAGACGATGCTGAACAGTTCAAATATGCCATCTCTGAAATTTCATGTAGAACATCTAGAGCACTTTAGTCAGTAACTCGTTATGAATGTTTTGTACTGTTGGATTTTAAAT
>NW_015159713.1:1487364-1505886 GCF_001447785.1 Gekko japonicus
TGGTTGTCAAGGACATCGAGGTCTTTCTTGTATAGTTCTTCTGTGTATTCTTGCCATCTTTTCCTAATCTCTTCTGCTTCTGTTAGGTCCCTACCGTTTTTGTCCTTTATCATGGCCAGCTTGGCATGGAACGCTCCCTTGATTTCTCCAATTTTCTTGAAGAGATCTCTAGTCCTTCCCATCTCCAGCTAGCCCGCCGCTATCTATCTAGCCTCTCTTGCCACTCAGTCTGGAGGTCTGAGGCAGGGAACATCGCATCTGGAGCTTCCAACAATTGCAGCCTGTTCCATGGTCAGATCATTACCTGCTGAAGGTGAAGTTCGCAATGCCCTCCTTCATCTGCCAGAGCAGGGGGCCAGTTAGGATAGTCTGACTGAAGAAACAGAGGGTTCAATGATCACCCATGGGGAACTCTTGGAGTTTGAAATATGACTCTGTATAGGCCCTTGTATCAGCATGGAATGCTAGTTTGCAGGGTGCTATTGACAGTGTCACTTCTTGCCCTCTCTTCACCCCTCAACGAGGGCTATGGCCCTTGGCTAGAGACAGTCAGGGTCTATGAAGAGGTTGGGGAGACAACTAGAATGCTGTTGGTGGGAAACACATGCTGAATCAGATAGAACATGCTTTATAGCCCATTCAGAGTCCAATGAAGTGGCACTGATTGTGTCAAAGAAGACTTTTTTTCCCACTACGATTGCATCAGCAGAATTTCATCCAGCAATATTATTTAGGGTGGTTTGGGACTTAGTTATCTGGGCCTCACACTCCTGACTCCGATTAGCTGTGTGACAATTTTGCTCAACTCTTTGCTGATGAAGTCTCTCTCATCTGGTCTGATATCAGTTTGACACTAGGTCTTGTGCTGGGATTTGGGGGAAGAGCCTCTTTTCTATGGATGGTTTCAGGTTGATCTCCATAATTTATGTTGACAGAGACCTTGGGATTATGAAGGTCACTTCTTACAAATTCTATCCCTGCCCATCCTGGCTATTAAAATCATGCTGGAAGAAAGTGATGCCAACTTTGGTGAATGTTACAAGAGGTGCTTCCTTCCCAGCTGGAAAATGTTGGAATATGCAAGGGTCTATCGTGCATAGATAAAGGAGATGACAAGAACATCCCGCAGGGGGTAGCAGAGGAGACAACTAGTTAGCATAGTGAGATTAGGGACTGCCTACTATTTTCAAATAGTCTCCTTCCTGTCTCTTGATTGGCTCAGTTAGGTCTCCTTCCCACTCCTGCTGAGCAGTGCTAGTCTGCTGACCTCCACCTAGCTAGTTAGACAGACTTCTCTTTCTGTCTCCTCTTTCTTACAAAGTTTGTTCACGTCTTAATAAATCAACTTATTCTTTAAACAGCTTGTGCTCCGCTTTACTTCATATCTAAAGTCTGCCGACAAAAAAACACTGTGGGTAGACCTCTTCCTAAAAAGTAGAGATAAGAGAGATGTGGACAATTATTGACATGGGTCCAATCCCCACCCTTTTGGGTAAGGTGATTGAGCAAGTTGTGGCAGAAAAACTGCAGGCATTTCTGGATGAAAATTTGCCCTTATTTCTTGTTAGCAGGAAGCAAAGATTTTCTATAGGAGAGGCAGAATCAGCCGATTCAGAATTATTGTAAGGGGTAACCAAATGTGACCCCCCCAACCCACCATTCACACATTAAACCCATTCCTTTCAGAGCCAGGGATACAGATAGGTCAGGCAGTCACAGTTCACCACTTGTCCCATCTTTTTTTAATATACAGAAATTCTTGACCCTTTCACACACCAGGTCACCTCTCTAATTCCCAGAAACACTCCCAGACCAGGCAGCCCTGTCCCCTTATCAATGACCCCTCAATTAGACACTTCATAGTGCTATTGATGTTGGAACGCAAACATTACTTCCATCTCATGCTGTCACCATTTATTCATGTGTATATGCATATAGAGAGACTGAGGCCTGACAGGTTTATGAGTGTGTGCATTTCTTTCCTTGAGACAGTATACATTCAGTCAGCAGGGTTAACCAGGAGTTAACTTTTATTAAAGACTTAAAACATTGAGGTGGTTCAGGTAGATGGATGTATCATTTCTGAACACTTGAACTTTTGACCCCTAGTTCAATTCATGCTTCCAAATCTATTTGTTACATAATGTCTTCCTTTCAGCCAACTTTAGGTTACTATTTTCTCGCTCACTGGCTCAAGCTGGCATCTCCCTTGTGTACCTCCAATTGACTTAACAGTTCTAATTGCCAGCTCTCCTCCCAACATTTCATCAGCTTTCATCGGTTGTTCACTGAGAAAGGTGAAAGCTGACCTGTCCATCACACCTAGGAGCTGTATTGTAAACCCTCTGGCCAAGATCACAAGAAGTGATATGTCAAAGCATCACACAATACCATTTTCCAGTGTCTCCACCTACCTACCCTGAAGCTCCCAAGGATTGCCAGCTAAGAGCTGCCAACCCTATGCCTCTGGCTGCTGTGCTCTTCCGGCAGGGTTAAGCCTTGAGGTAGCGATACCCTAGAAAGTGCTAGCTGCTGTACTCCTGTGCAAGAAACTGCCTCCCAAGTTTCAGGAAGGTTCTGGTTTCTCCAAATGGCAAGAACCCCAGGCCTTCATAGCTACTCTCCTTCCCAGCCTCCTGCCTATGCCAGCCCCCAATTCCTCTCCCTCTTCTCCTGGCCATTCCCAGTCCCTGCCTCCCTTAAGAACATAAGAGAAGCCAATGTTGGATCAGGCCAATGGCCCATCTAGTCCAACACTCTGTCACACAGTGGCCAAAAATAGCTGGTGCCATCAGGAGGTCCAGCAGTGGGGCCAGGACACTAGAAGCCCTCCCACTGTTGCCCCCCCAAGCATCAAGAATACAGAGCATCACTTGCCCCAGCCTGAGAGTTCCTATCTATACCTTGTGGCTAATAGCCACTGATGGACTTCTGCTCCATGTGTTTATCCATTTCCCTCTTGAAGCTGTCCATGCTTGTAGCTGCCGTGTTACCGAAACTCCTCTAAGGATGGTTCCGAGAGCCCAACTCTGTCTTATGTATGGCAGTGGGCGTGCGTGAGTAATTTACCCGTGTATACAGAGGGCGGATTTGGCAACGAACGGTCCTTTTTCCCAGGAATGGAGACAACACGCTAGGTTTAATGAATAAATGTTGTCTTTACTAAGTGGTTCTCAAGCACACGAAAAACAGATACACACACAGATTCACACAAGTTTCTTAGTTGCAGCAGATACAGAAACAATCAGTAATAAAAATAATAACTTCAACAAACAATGGGGAACACATAGAAGGGTCTCACTTATACTTATCTGAGTCTCAGGTGAGAAGAAATCTCCTCAGCAGCGAGAATGTAGAACAAAAGTAACTTTAGGGACTCTATAAACACACAGAATGGTCCTGCCAGACACGTGCGGGTTCTCTGGTCGCAACTTCAGAGAACGCTTCAAGAATCACCTGTAGTACTTAAGTTGCAAAGGTGAAAGGTATCAAGAGGGATGGGTCAAGCAGCTCTTCCCGTTCCTTCGTTTCCGAGAAACAAAGGCTGTGTTTCTCTTTTTAAAACCTAGTTTTAGGGGTTGGCTTAAGGCTAATCTATACCTGAAATCCGTCCTCTTCTCTATGCCTATAGGGTGACGAGCTATGACGTCCTACCCAGAGGGAAGGGGGCAATATTCAAAATCTAGCCTAACTTCAAAGAGGAGCCATGTGGCCAGATGTCAAAGTTATATTCCCATGGCAACCTTTGACTTGCAGAGATGCCTGGTCCATAAAGGCAATACAGGATGTTATTCTTTGTGATGCACAAACCAGATAGAGAGGGGTTACGCGTTGTCCCACGGATCAGCAATGGTGGGAAACCTGTTGTTCTTTCAGGTCTCCAAGCTGAGCTTAATGGTGAAGGTCTTCTTTGTCCTGAGGCATGCTGGGAAGGTGTGGGTGTGCACGTGTTCTGTCACACAGGCAGCTCAAGCCTTGCTCATCCAGATGCATGCATGAGATGCAGAGCAAGCCAGTCACAACACAGCAATCCCTTATCCCACATGCAGAAATGCAAAGACAATTTACAGACACATACCATCAGCACAGCACAAATAATACACTTAAAAGCACATATGGTAACAGCCGCCACCTCCTGTGGCAGGAGCTAACTCTTGAAGATTCTTTTTGTCCCAAGGAGAGTCTACAGCAGACAAGGCCTTTCCACCACAGGCAGGTAGTGATGGTTCTCAGTGCTGCAAACACTCTTTGTCCCTCCCTCTGCTCTGCAGCTGTGCTGCTGGTGCCTCCCTGAGGGCCCATGCTCCCTTCTTTCTCCCCATGTAGGGCTGCCAACCACTACATCACTTCTGGGGAAAGCCCACAAGTGACATGGGAAAGTTGTAGGAACCACCAGAAATTCTAAGGTAAGATCATAGCAAGTGACAAAGTGATGCAGGTGATGTCACAACCTCCCATCTCCTCATACCCAACCCTCCCACCATGACCTGGCAACCCTACTTCCAGACTTAGGGTTCCATGGGGTGTGACAGTGGAGTATAAATATTTTAATTAAATAAATAAATAGAATATTTAGTGGTATGAAAAACTGCCAGATTTCCTTACATTTCATGGAAGTTGCCGTAGCATTTTGACTAACACAGTTAGTTAGTAATCTCACCAGCGCCAAACTGCTTTCTGTATAATGTTTCTCTTTTCTCAACATCAGTTTTTAAAATTATGAAATCTTAATACTCTGTTAAATTGCTTAATAAAACCCCTAATTTATTAACTCGTGTTTCTTAAGAACCAAGACTCTCACTGAAAAAAATGAACAAGAGTTGGCTCAAGCTAATGGAGTTTTCCATTCACTTCCATGAATAAACTAGACATTGTATGTTTAACAATTTGAGGGAGGGAAAGGAAATAATTTTAGTTAAAATGATTAATACTTACAGAGCAACATAAAGGATGGAAAAGAAACTGTTTAATTCATATAGTGACTGGAAAAGTTATTTTAAAACTCTTGGCCTCCAGGCTACTTGATGACCGAAAACTACCTTTAATTTATTATGCTATTTAATATTAAACATCATGTAATTTGCTTTTAGAGTATAAGGTTTTATATTTAAAGTTTTTAAAATGCCAGTGGAACTTCAGGGAAGCAAAAAGTCTTGAAATCAAGAGTGTTGTTTTGATACCAAAACTATTGGACTTTATACACTAATGAAGACCCTTTGTGTCCTGAAACAATCTTGACTGAATTTATTTCCTTTATTTATAATCCACTTTTCTTGTTGAGAGTCAAGGTAGATTAAAATGTTAAAACAATGCATAGGAACAGTGTGTGCGTGTGCGTAAAACACTGGATAACAAGATCTGAAAACAGTGCAATAAAGCGGTGTAAAACTTGATATATAGAAATGCAAAAACTAGATTACATAAAATGGAAAAAATTCAGTGAGAACAAGATAATGCAAACAATAAACAGCGCTATAAACTTCCGTTATATAAAAGCATCCTCCTGATCAATTCTGTTTTACTACAGGCCTATTCCCTTTATCCAAATGTTCTCCTGAACAATTATCTTTTACACATTCTTCAGAATGATAAAAGCGTGAAAACGTTTCAAGGAGGCCATTCTACAAAGTGGGTGCCATAATAAAGTGCTCTGATATGGGCAGAGGCTCATCTTACCCATTTACAGGGTGGCACCTTGAACCACCCTTGCAATATGATCCATTCACCAAGTAACGAAGTGCAACAGTTGATTGCACATATTCAGACACACTTGGAGCTGGTGTACAGTTTTAAATCCCAGTTTTGTCCTTATAGGCAAGCAATGAACAAAATAGCTCCCCAGGCTGCCAGCTCTGAACAGCGCAGTAGACCTGGGGATGATGAAACCACCCCCGCCCACCCAACTGTTTCTTCGGGGACGAGACAGACAGAGGCAGGGCAACACTGACAGACCTGTGCACATTGCTGGCCCAGCCCAAGAACAGCCCCAAAGCATGGCTTGGGCCCCTGGAAACCACCACCACCCAGCCAGCACCGCCCATCTGGAGAGACCATGGCTGCTCCCAGTCTTCTGCCCCAGCTAAGCTTCCCGGTGGCAAGGGGCCTGACTGTATCCCCTCTGCCCTAATGGCAAAGCGAAACATGGCCATGTGGGCCGCACAGGCATTGGCATGCAGTCCCAGCTCTTCTTGGCAGTGCCAGTGAAGGTCTGCCCATACATACTGCCCACACAAGCCCAGCCTGCCCACCCCAAAAAAGGACCTTACCTCTTCGGCTCAGTGACATGGCTGCTGCTCACCTCAGTCTGAGGACCTCTCAGCTCAGGCTCAGCTCGGGCGTGAGAGACGAAGGCAACAAGTGACCAACAAGCAGATCGCCCAGTACCAACCAAATGAGGGCTGCCAGGAGCAGGCGGGGAAGCCGAGCAGAGCCCATTCCTCGGAGCCAGACTGTGCGCTGACTGGGGGAGGTGCCGGCAGGGGAAATCAATGCCATGCACTAGCCTAGCGCATTGCAGGGGGAACTATAGCATGGCTCCTTGGAGGCCTCCTGCTGCGGCGTTCTAGCTATAGAGACGAATGCTAGAGTCAAAACTTGGGTGCCATTTTGTCCCCCACTGGCCAATTATTAAAAAGTGGGGATGGGGATCTAAAATCGGAGGATCCCCCCCCTCCCACCTGGGGGCTGGCAACCCTAGCTTCATGGCATATTGGGGTTAGAAAATGTTTGTGTCTCAATTCCCAGTCTTACTTTCTAACCACTATGCATGCTGATCTTTTATCATGATTGTTTTGTGATCTGAGGCTTGGGGTTTTTTTACCCACCCCATGCCTTGAATGTATGACTAAACAAGGAATTAGGGGGCATAATTTTCTGCCAAAATATCTCAACTGTGGACTCAGTAGTGATTGATATGATGCACACATGTTATTTGTCAAAACTACTTTCTAATTTTAAATACAATAAACCTGCTGCTGGGATTGAGACTTGCATTTGATAGCAATCTCTGAAGTGGTCAGTTTACAATAATACCGTTTATATCATATATAAATGTATATAATATATAAATAAAATCATCATAATTCCATTGAATTAGTAGTCCTAGGCCCTTCTAGTCTAGAATTCCATCTTGAATCCAGAAGTCCATCTAGTTTGACTTAGAGCAATGGCCAGACACCTCTGGGAAGCTCTAAAATCAAGAAGGGCAGGGTTAAGAACAGAAAAGATTCTTTCCTCTGACTATAATTGTATAATACATAGCAATCCAGTAATAGCATGAAAACTTGGCTTAAGCCTGAAGTGGTCCTAGGTTTTGGACAGAAAGCTCTGATGTATAATTATACAATTTACTTAAACAATTGCTTTCTGGAATGGAAGTAACAGATTTGTCCAACTGCATTCTGGCAAAGCTTAATGCCTGAAATTCGCGGTTGTTTGGAACAGAACAATTCTAAAATTTGGAAACCACGCAGAAAGGATCTTTATCCTTCTCTGTTGGTTCCTGAGGTTGTTTCATATTTTTTTACAAATAGTATGTGATTCAGCATCCCTGGTCATAAGCCATGTTTAACATGAATTGGTCACAATCTGTCTGGAACACCTCCTTTACAAATGCTGTTGAAGAAGCTCTGTTTTTGTCTTTGCAACAAGATCTGTTAACCAAGCAACAGAGTTCAACAATCAAGGCCACATTGATATGTCTGGGGTCAATGTACACTGTAAATGGCAACAGGGTCCATCCTCGGGGTCAAAAATGTTAAAAAAAAATAGCTTGCCACATGGAGAAAGCTGCCATCTAATGAAGATGGTCTGAGAAAATAAGACAGGGGATTATGCAAGCTTTCAGGTGAATAAGAGCTATGTTCTTGCTGTACTGAGAGGCAGAGACTCCTGTTTGGCTGTCTTTGAGGGCCAAACTAAATGAAATGGGCTCACCCTGGGAAAGTGCCTCCATTTTGTAGAGTAGGGGGTACTCTTTAAGAGCACTATGGTGGACGATTCGAGAGGGCGGGACAAAAATCTAATAAATAAATAAAATAATAAATAAATAAATTGAGACTAATGTGGTGGGCATGGGTCACTTTTCTGACCTGAAACATCAGCAAAATAACACACACAGGGTGCGTTCAGATGGGGCATTTAAGCTGGTATAGAAGCCAGTTAGAAATGGAGTACTTACACGCTATCACACTCACAACATCTTCCTCCTATCCCTAACCGTTGCCAACTGTCGCAAACACCCCTTAAACCGGTGTAGTTTGCTACTAGATCCCAAGTGGTGTTTTCCTGAGTGCTCCGGTTCTAGTCGCATTTTCCCCATCTGCTCGCTCTCCTCCGGTGTAGAGCCACTTCCGTTCGGAAGCCCGAGGCTTCCGCTTTTAATCGTAGGCAATGTGTGCTTGGGCGAAGCTTCGCCCCGGCGTTAGTAAAAGCAAACTTTAAACAGTGCCCAGTTTCAGCCCTCAGACGAGTCCAGGACCTCACCTAGGCCAGTTTCGATGTCAAAGTTTAAAGGGAGGTCTTCACTTCAGGGCATGCTTTTTGGGCTACGGTGTTATGCACATGCGCGAAGATCTCAGTTATATGAAAGATTGTCTATGCGCATGCACAAACTGTATAAAAAAATTTAAAACGCTGACGCACGCTGCTGAGCACCTGAAGTGTGGACGCCGGGGAGCGATGTGCTGCGCAGTGAGAGGTGAGTGTGATCACACTTCCCCAGGATCAAATTCATCCAGTTGGAACCAGAGTAATTTACACCGCTCCCAGCCTGCCATCTGACCACACCCACACGGTACCAATTTAGGTAAGAAACATGGTGTAGGGGAAGGCAGGGGCCCCTTTGCCCATGCCATGGTGGTTCCAACCAAGATTGCACCTCTGCAAAACTCTTAAAAGTTGTTCTTGACTCTACAAAATGGAGGCATGTCCCCCGGACAAACCTTGGGACAACATTTTGTCTAGTTTGGCCCTGAAATAAAACACCAGGACAAGCCAAAGCCACAACTTAGGTGGGCATGGGGATTTGCTAAAGGATTAGATACTACTCATTTTGTTGTCTTGTAGCTCACTTTAGTATACAGAAGTAAGTCGCACTGAACTCACTCCGTGAAAAAAAAATGTGAATAAAATCAAAATATTCCATTGAGGTAACAAAAGAGCATCAAGGCATCCAGCTTAGGTAAGTATTTGCTAAAACCACACTTCTTTTGTTTTCCATATGTTGCTTTTTTACTAGCTATTATGTGCACATTGATTTGTAAAACAATACTCCATGGTCTTTACCTTTCTTTATAGAGAGGCAGAATTCTATTTCACAGGGTTTGGTCACATCTGATCAACAGATAAACCCTGTTCAGATGACAGAACTGTGGTGAACAAACATGTGCAGGGTGTGACCTGTACTCACTGAATTTCTACATGGAGTTATGTTGGGCTGGCTCTCTTTATCCAAAACTGGAACCTATAAATCATATATCCCATATATCATATAATCTATGTATCTAATAGTACGTACCTGTACAGCTGGTGGTGGCCACCACAGGGAGCTGCTCCAGGCCTGGCCTCAGCAGTGGTGGACTCCAGGAGAGCACCAGGCCTGGCCACAGTAATGGAGGCTGTCCAGAACCTGTCCGTACCCAGCTATGTCAGCAGAGGATGTCAGCAGCCTCTCCAGGTGCAGCTGCACCAGCAGACACTAGGAGACTCTCTGGTCTCAGCTGCTACGTAATAGGTAACCAGGTGGTTCTCCAGGCTCTGAGCAGCTCCCAGAGTCTGTGGCCACTGCAGCCAAGCCTGGAGGCCTGGAGCTGCACCTGGCTCAGCAATAGAGAAGCTGCTCTGGGCCCAAAGCAGCTTCCTGACACATACAAAACATAGATCATTAAAACAACTTTTAAAAGAGTTAAGAACAGAGTTACAATACATACAAAACAGTTAAAAGACATACAAAATATTAAAAAGTTGATTAGAAAGGAGAAATCATTGAGGGAATGCCAAACAAAACAAAAAAGTCTGTACCCACTGGTGGAAGACGGCAACAGAAAGGGATGGGTGAAACTCCCTTGGGAGAGAATTACGTATCTTTGGCACCTTGACCAAGTAGGCCCTTGCCCAGGTTTCCACCTGCCTGATCTCAGAATGAAGGAGCACCCGAAGCAGGGCCTCTGAAGATGACCATAATGGTTGGGCCGGTTCATAAGCGATTAGGCAGTTTTTCAGGTATGTTAGTCCAAACCATATATCAAGAAGACCATACCATGAATTATTCCCAGAAACAAATTGAAAGCCAGAGTGCATGGGTCAAGACTGGAGTGATATGGTCCCTATGACCTGACCCACTCCAGTCAGCAACCTGGCTACAGCCAGGGCCGGCTCCGGCCTTTTTTGAACACTAGGCAAGGATACCTTCTGGCGCCCCCCCCCCGCGCCCCGCGAAGTGTGTCCGGAGAGATGCCCCCCCAAGCACTGCTGGGATGAAGAAGAGGCAGAGGAGACAACAAACTGCTGAAGGCACAGGGTTGCCAACCCCCGGGTTGGGAAATTCCTGGAAAGTTGGGGGGGCGCACAAATTATGCTTAAAGAGTGGCGCAAAACCTGGAGCCCAGCAGGGTTTTCACCCTCCAGGTGAGCCTCACATTCTCCCAAAATTACAGCCCCCCCTTCCAGCAGGCAGAGATCATTTCCCCCCCCCCAGAGAAAACTGTGGCAATGGAAGGACTCCCTGGCATTGTTCCCATGTGTGGTCCCCTCCCCTCCCCAAACCGGGCCTTTCCCGGAATGCAGCCCCCAAATGTGCAGGGATTCGCCACCTGGGAGTTGGCAACCGGGGCCGAGCATGGTCCCTGCCTTCCGCTCCCCCCCATTTCCAAGCTTGGGACCCCCCCAGTGAGCGACTTGCCCCCAAAGAGCCCCCCCCCCAAAGAGCCCACACCCCACACACCTGGACATCACCCGGCGGCGGCGGCTGCGTGCCTTCTTCTCCACGCGGCTCCTTCCCCGAGCACCCCCCCCATGCAAAGGCGCCCCTCCTCTTCCCCGACCCTCCCTCCTCGCTCGGCCTCTCTGGCAGGAGGCTCGCCGGGCTTAACCCCTTCGGCGCTGCAGAGGGAGGAGAAAAGGCACCCACAAGGAGGAGCCTCACCCAGGCTGCCCTCCACTGCCGCTCCATGCGGCGAGTCAGGAGGAACGCCGGGGGGGCTGCTGCACTCCCCCGGGGAGGACCACATGCAGCAGCATCTCCGGAAGAGGAGGCTGTAGCTGGCCCACCCCGGTCCCTCCCTGATTCCCCCAGGAGGGGGAGGACCCAAAAACTCACTCAAGGGGGGGCGCCGTAGGATGAGCGGCTGCAGTGTCTTAAAGCAACAAACCAGGCTCGGGTGTCGCCAGCATTGGATGCTCATCTCCGGCAAAGGGCGAGCTGCTCAGGCCGGGTGCTCGACGTCACAGACGTGAAGGGGAGCGAACTCCGGAGGACAGACTGACGGGAGGGGGTCCTCCTGGCACGATGTGGTGGGGGCTTTTGGGGGGGTGGGCAGCGGCAGGCCTGGGTGGCCCTGTGCCCTAGGCCAGACACTAGCTGGCCTAGTGATAGAGCCGGCCCTGGCTACAGCATTCTGACCCAGTATTCTTTGGGGAAGGGGCTGTTGCTCAGCAGCAGAGCATCCACTCGGCATGCAGAAGGTCCCAGTTTCAATCCCCAGCATCTCCAGTTAAAAGGACTAGGCAATAGGTGATGTGAAAGTCCTCTGCCTGAGACCCTGGCTAGCTGCTGCCAGTCAGAGTAGATAATATTGACCTAGATGGACCAATGGTCTGATTCAGTGTAAGGTAGGTCCATGTGTCCATGTGACCCAGCTCACTCCAGTCAGCAACCTGAAGCATTCTGTGTCAACTGAATTAAAGAGCCAGTTTGATGTAGAGGTTAATCTGGGGAAACCAGGTTTGATTCCCCACTCCTCCACTTACACCTGCTGATGTGACCTTGGGTCAGTCACAAGCTCTGGCACAGCTATTCTTGAAAAAGAGCAATTTTTGTCAGAGCTCTCTCAGCCCCACCTACCTCACAGGGTGTCTGTTGTGGGGGGGGGGGAAGAGAAAGGAGTTTGTAAACTGCTCTGCAACTCCTTTGGGTAGTGAAGGGCATGGTATAAATCCAATCTCTTCTTCTTCTTCTCAAGGGCAGCCCCACACAGAGCGCATTGTAGTAATCTAATCTAGATATAACCTGAACATGGACCACAGTGGCCAGAGCTTTTCTGTCCAAGAAAGGCCTTAGCTCACTAACCAGTTGAAGCTGGTAAAAGCCACTCAGGGCTACAGCTGGCATCTGTTTATCCAGCAGTAGGCCTGGGTCCAAGAGCATCCCCTGATTATGGACCTGTTCCTTCAAGGGGAGTGCAGCCCCATCCAGGATGGGTGACACCTTAAATCCTGCGTCAGACCTTCCACCCACCAGTACCACTTCCTTCTTGTCATCCATCTTCAATTACAAGGAGGTGTCAAGTGCTCAGAATTCATTTAGGACTTATGATGTCAAGATGAATGGGAAATTTTAGATACTTGTGGTAGTTCACAGGATTCCCTGGCTGCAAATACTCAACACTCCACAAACATTTAGAAACCTCATCATTTTCAAGTACTTTCCTGAATTTCTGCTTACAAATAGGTTTTCCACTCTACTGAGTAATAACATTGGTTGCATTTCCATCACTTATCTCTGTATAAAAAACAGCTGCAGCTGACCGGCCTCAACAAAGGGCAATATCAATGTTCAACCTGGGCTTCCACTCAATATTGCTACAGCCCAATCAGGATTATTTCCCCAGCCATTCCATTTTGTCTTATTCTTTGGCCTGACAAGTGCCTCTCTAACATTCTCCTGGTGATGAAAATCTATCCTTAGCCCCTTCAGGGGAAACTTAAAAGGAGTTTGTAATTTGGCTGTGTTTTTAAGAAGTCTTTCCAAGATTAAACTTGGCACACTTGCTCTTAACTCAAGACGCTTCTTTTCATGTGTATAGGTGTGGGCGTCATGCTTGTGCAATTACGCATACAGACACTTGCAGCTCATTATACAGAGCAAGGAGTGTGCTGAGCAGTGACCTTAAGAGAGGAAATTCAGATGAACTCCATCTTTGTTTCCCTCATCTCCTTAAATCAGCAGGAGAGGATGGAAACTGAAGCACCACATCCTATGAGGTTGCTATATAAATGGAGGAGCCCAGAAAGACAGAATAGTGGAGCCAGACTGGCACTTCTGATTGACTGGCACCTTAGATGGTCTCATTGGACACTAGAAACCTGTTTTGAATACCATACTTTCCTTGCTCTCTCTTTGGTCCTGATTTTTTAAAATGATAGAAGAAGAGAGGGGGCGGTTGTCAAAATTTTGGGGATCCAACCAGATGTAACAGGAGATCATGCTATGTGCAATCCTCTTGATATGTGTGGTCATTATCATGTATGAACAGGGCAATGTGCATATTTCCCAGCTTCAGGATGGACAGTCAGAAACCCAGATTTTGAGGCTGTGTGTTCATGTGTACCAAAGATGGAAAATGTGCATATTATTCCCCCATTTCCACAAATGCATATTGTATGGGTAAAGCGTTTACCCATCATGTGAGGCTGGAGCACCCAAACCGCAATGACTGAATATGGCTACCATTAGGCTGTTATTGTTTGGCCCTAGGCTACACCAAAGGAAAATTCCAGGCAGGATGATGATGGGGAAATGAAACATTCTTTCTTTTGGGTTAAGCCAAAGAGGAAATTAAAGTTTCGGTTTGGTTGATTAATTAACTTGATTTGGGGGTATCTGAATGGGAAATAAACTTTGGAGTAAATTCACAGAGGAAAACAATTATTTGTGCCATTTGATGTTAGCAGTTGAGAACTTGTACTCTGTGGTCTTGGGCAAATCAATTGTCCCTCCACCTCACCAGTTTCACTTCTGTAATAAGGGTGCCATGTTGTACCCGTAACTATGTGATCAAAGGACTGACTGAGACCCCACCACTGTCTTATGCTCAGATTGTGGCCTTGGGTAAATCATTTATCTTGTTCTACTCTGGACTCATTTCCAGCAGTCAAACACTTCTGGGAAGCTTCTGGTCAAGGCAAGAGGGTAATAACATTACTCAGTTTGTGTTCAACAAAGATATTCTTCCTTTGAACATGGAGACTTCATTTAGCTATCATGGCTGACAGGAGAGATCAAGAGAAATCTTCCACTTGTCATTTCTTATACTGTGATTTGATAAAGGATATTAGCTCAGTGATAATCCAAAATAAAGAGAGACTATTTATTTATTCCATTTGTATCCCGCCCTCCCCGCGAACAGGCTCAGGGCGGCTTACATAGTCAGAACAAGGTACCATAAAATCCACATTAAAACATTTAAAACATTTTAAAACAATCAAGTAATCATAAAGTGCTAGTAATAACAATCATTCCATCATTTATTGAGATGGTGTTCTATATGATGTAACAGCAGACAATTTCCGACTCAGTGATCTTCTGGTGTCGCACAATGGTATGGCTCGATCTCAAAGCTGGGGCCGGCCCATAACCACAGATGTTGGTGGTAGTGGTAAGGGCAGCTCCTAATTGAAGGCCTGGTGGAAGACCTCCATCTTGCAGGCCCTGCAGAATTGTAGAAGATCCCGCAGGGCCCTGATCTCTACCGGGAGCTCATTCCACCAGTATGGAGCCACCACTGAAAAGGCCCTGGTCCTGGTGGCAGCGAGCCTGGCATCCTTGAGACCTGGGAGGGTCAATCGGTGTTGTGACCCTGACTGTAGTGCCTTATAGGGTATATATGGAGAAAGGCGGTCCCTCAGGTATGTCAGACCCTGGCCATATAGCGCGTATTAGATAGCGCCTTTTACTTATGCAATAAGAAAGCAGCAAACATAGGCCAAAATCACATGTGCATTGTAAAATGCAGAAAGGTTGAAATCCACTTGTAAATCAACCTCTGGCATGGCCACCAATCACTTCAGAAACATGATACAAGTACAGTGAAAAGCAACTTTCTCTCTCTTTTTTTTTACACTGAAAAGCACTTTTATTAGTCCATGTTAATTCAGTCATTTTCTCTTTCTCCCCCCCCCCAACACCCATCAAGACTGTGTTAATCTTGTTAATTGCCTATAAGATTGGAAATTACATGGAATACTGTGACATCACTGTCTGAGTCAAATTCATCCCTCATAAATCTACTAAAACAAACAGAAGCAATGCTTGTAGGAATGCTGTTCATTAAGGAAACAATTCTGATCTCACTGGGATTGCATTAAAATCCAAGACTCCACTCATTGAAATTCCACTGGCCACAATCCAATACAGAGTTAGCCACATTTAAACCCACTGTGTGTTGGATTGCAGCTCATGACTACAATCCAGAGAAAGTTAAGTATGCTTGTCCCATTGAACTCAAGGAACCTTGGTGCTTTCAATGGAATTTAATCACACTCTTCCTCTGGATTGTGCATTATGTTTCTGGAAAAGTTAGGCACTGAAATTAGACACTGTAATGAAGTGATTTACACAAGTGGATATTGGTAAAAAGCTCAAAAAGATAGCAGAACAAAAACAGAATGTGAAATTATGATCATCATCCCCCAATTTAATGTCTTCCCGCCAATGCATTGGACTGATCTCCAAAGATGACAAGATTTGAGGACTCTGAAAAACATTAGTAGTAGTCAATGGAAACTTGCAAACTCAGAAAACAGTGGCACGGCATCCTTAAGGAAGGGGGGAAAGGCCAGGATGTATCCTTAAATCAGCTTTTTAAACAGGGCTGTTGCTCTGGCCCTTTTCACATTACTGTTCTAAAACAAATGTTACTTGTTGTTTGTCCAATTTCAAGTAAAGCGAAACTGGGACACGGATTTCCTACAGCAAATTTCCTTCCATTAATGAGCTGTCTCTGAAAAGCTATGCTCATTTCAAACAGTGTCACTTTTCCCCCAACCCTTTTTCGCCACATGATCTTCCTCAGACCTTTTTTAACGTTCTAAGTTGAGCACTATAGCACTAAACCAATATAGCACTTTAATGCTATAGCAGCACCATTGAGATGCATTCTCAATGGAGTCAGTGGAGTCAGGGACTCTCATTCATGCAGCTATAGCACTGAAGTGCTATATCAGTTAAGCGCTATAGCGCTCAACTTAGAATGTTTTTAAAAATCCAAGGAAGATTATGCAGCAAAAAAGGGCAGGGGGAAAGTGGAATTGTAGAAAGCGCTATGGATATTTTAAACAGCACACCACAGTGAATCAGAACCACAACGAAGCAGTTGAATACAGAAGAAAGCAGTTTCCCTCAAAAGCAGCTCAATCACACTTCACTAACCAGATGCAAATGAGTTTGTATGAACAGGTAAACAAATTCCACTAGAAGCCGGTTACTAAAACGGATCTGTCTGAAATGACAGGAAAAAATCCATTAGCAAGCAGTTACTAAAATGGAATACAAAGGCAGTTTGAACAAGAGCAATGTGATTCCACCAAATAAAAGATACAGGATAGGAAATTATGCCTTTTGATGGTAAAGATGGTTAAAAAGTATGTATACATCTGACACACAGAGATCTTTGCCTGATGAAGGGTTATGTGTAACTTGCATAATACTTCATGCATGTTTATATCATTCAGGAAGATGACCTGACTGATATGAGCCAACAACTTCTGTATTTTGTAATTCATAGATAGGCTACTTGGGGAAAAAATCTTATCAGGCTTTGTTTACATTTTATACATTTTCCCTTAACACTTATCAAACCAAACATATGATAGTTGTAGAGTTTCCATGAAGGTATCCTGGATAGCATATTATCTTTAGAAATAGATATTCCGGGGGGGGGGACGTTTACATACAAAATTTTATTCTCAAAGTGATTGCTTCATCTTTCTGGAATTTGCTACTTCTAGTATTCTGCTTTGGTTTGTCCTTAAAGACGCATCTTTTGACTTTTGATAAGCAGAGATTATTAGAAGTATTTGTTTGCAATTATCTTTTTCACTTTAAGACTCAAAGGAAAACAAGACCTCCTGTTTCTGGAACATGAAACTTGTGTTTAGGAAATTTAAATTACCAGAGTGCCCTCTACTGGTAGACTTTCAGTTCCATTCCACAACAAGACAAAGAGATAATTCAACTGTTTCACAACCACCAAAATGCAGCAAAAACTAGATTGCTGCTCAGATTTCTAGAATGAGTTTAAAAAATATTTAAACCTCAAGGCAAATATGAATGCGTAGGCATAAACATTAAGGATATAGTCGTTCATTTCCACAAAAATAAAAGCATTTCTCATAGAAACTGAAATTAAGGACAAACAACCGTACCTAAGAATTCGCTAAAATTTAAAATCATTGTATAGATACAGAGAATACAGAGAAGTGTTTTGCTTCTTCCTTTCCACGTGTTCCTCCAATACAAGGAAAAGGATGTTGTTGCAAAGCTGTTAGTAATCACAAGCTCTGCATGCTCGTGTGTGACATCTTGGGGCTCCAGCTTCACATCTGCTCCATCATCTACCTAATCAAAAATGGTTGTAAACAGGTTGGTAACAATGTAGGAAGAAAAACTCAAGGTAGCTTGAGTTGTGCTCTGACCACATAGTCTCCCCCGCTCTGCACAATACCAAAGGGAGGGGGTAGCCCAGGAAAGCAAGGAAGGCCAGACCCTTGGGTTGCCAACTTTCCAAGGACCCCCCAAAGATTGGGGATTCCATCTCCAAATAGGGAGATTCGGCTAGAGGGATCTCACTGTCCCTCTAAAAAGGCAGTGATGATTCTGTGAGTGGTGGCAGTGAACTTAAGGAGTGAGATATGCCCACGGCACGAGGGTGGGAGGCAAACAGCTGTAAACTGGAGCCCATTTCGCCATGGTAGACAACCAAGCTTGGTTCAGACAAAGGAAGGAAACCCTTTGCAGGCCTTTGTGAGGAACTCATTGGGGACAGTTCTGACTATGGTTGCCAGCTCCAGGTAGGGAGATTCTTGGAGATTTTCTGGTAGAGTCCATGGAAGCCAGGGTTTGGGAAGGGGAGAGGCCTCAGCTGAACAGAATGCCACCTTCCAAAGCAGTTATTTTCTCCGGGGGGAGAGATCTGTTGTCTGGAGTTCAGTTGTGATACCTGGTGATCTTCAGGCTCCACCTAGAAGTTGGCTGCCCTAGGCGTAGCAGTCAGTGCTTCAGAGCAGAGTCTACTAGATCCAGGTTCTTGTTGTAGAAGCTGAGTGGGTGATGTGGGTCACAGACTTTCAGCCTAACCTACCTCACAGGGTTGTTGTGCAAGTCAAAAGGGGGAAGAGGAGAATTATGTAAGCTGCTTTGGTCCCCATTGCAGAGAAAGACTACTTTTCCTCATGGGAAACCATGGTTGCCAATCTCCAGGTGAGGGCTGGAGATCACTCAGAATTACAACTGCTCTCCAGATGGCAGAGATCAGTTCCCCTGGAGAAAATGGTGGACTCTGTGGCACTCAGGGCTTCAGAGCACAG